>NC_053487.1:4827537-4920435 GCF_015227805.2 Hirundo rustica
ACGAGGTAGCCCAAAGGTGCTTTATTCTTAAAGGATTTTAGACGCCTGCCGATTAAGACGGACCTACGATCCGCACGGTTGGGCTTGGACGTCCCAGGTTGGTGGAAAAAAATTGACCGTAAATCTCGACAAAAGTTGAGTAGGATCAATACCTGCTAGCAGGATATAAGGTGGTAAAGGATATAAAGTGGTAAAGGACATAAAGTGGTAAAAAAAAAAAAAAAAAAAAAAAAAAAAAAGATGCCATTTAAAGGGTTTAAAACATCCTCGGCAGGGATTGAAATCCCGGAGGACTCACCACTAGGTTGTTTAATAAGGAAATGGAAAGAAGGGAATTTTGGTCAAGAATTAGCTAAAGATAAGTTGATTGATTTTTGTAATCATGTTTGGCCGCAATATGACACCGCGGGAATGCAGTGGCCTAGGAATGGGACGCTGAATCATGATATTATTACTCCAATGATGCATTATTTACAGGATAATGGTAAATGGGAAGAAATACCATATTTGGATCTGTTTTATTACTTGGGACGGAGAACTGATTGGCAGAAGGAATGTGGAATAATGGTTCTAACTGTGGCAAATGAGAAGTGTCGGGGTTTGCGAGAATCGGGATCAAAAGGCGGACTATCTAGTTAAATATAAAGACCCTGAGGAGGATGTGTTCCCTACTGGTCTCCCCTAGTGCTCCCCCACCTGAAACCGCTTTCGGAAGAAGAGGGAGAAGAGGGTGGGGAAACAAGGGAAAAAAGGGGATGGCAAGACTAAAACGGCATACCCCGATATCTAAACGAACAATGGGTCACCTAGTCTCTAAGAAAGGGGGCCGGGAGGGGGGAACACACGTAATGGCCCCGCTGAGAGAGGGCGGTTGGGACCCCAGGGAGATCGAGTAATGTGATGGTGAAAGTTCCGTTTTCCCCGAATGACCTGATGATTTGGAAGCAATCTGCAGGATCTTATAGGAGGATCCCGACCGTACTGCCAGGGTAGTAAAAATGGTAATAAAAACTCAGAACCCTGATTGGAATGATTTACAGGTTTTATTAGATACTTTGATGGACTCTACTGAAAAGGAAATGGTGTTGCGGGCTATGACGGAAAAGGCGAGAGAAATGATAAGGTTGCGGGTGGCGGATGGAACTCTGAATGAATTAGTACCAAGGGAAGACCCTGAATGGGACCCCCATACAGCACGGGGACACCAAGCATTGAAGGGATACCAGGAATTGTTAATTGAAGGAGTTAGAACAGCATTCCAAAGACAGTAAATTGGTCCAAACTTTATTCAGTGAAACAAGAAAAGAATGAATCCCCTTCTGCTTTCTTAGAACGGTTGAAGGAAACTGCGAGACGGTATACTAGTCTGGAAGTAGAGGGGGAAGCGGGAAGGTTACAATTGGCATTAATCTTTATGGGGCAGTCCCAGGAGGATATTAGAAAGAAATTGCAGAAGCTAGAAGGTGAGGATACCCGTAATTTAGAAAAATTGTTAGAAGTTGCCTGGAAGGTCTATAACAATCGGGAAAAGGAATCGGTCAGGAAGCAACAAGCTAGCATGTTGGCAGTACTCCAGCAAGCTGTGGGGAGACGTAATGGGAGGGGGCGTGCTCGAGGCAGAGGAGGATTTGGTAGGGGTCGTGACGGGGGCCAGGTGAGACTGGGATATGACCAATGCGCCCTTTGTAAAAATAAAGGACATTGGAAAAATGAGTGCCCGTTGAATAGTGGGATTGGAATTCCGAGGCAGTTTGGGAATTCGTCAGCAGAGGTCGCCCAGGCGCTGGTAATGGGGGAATATCAGAATCGGAGCTGACTAGACCGAGATCTCAAGGTTATCATGGAAGTAGAGGGAGAACCGTTAGAATTTAGAATAGATACAGGTGCCACATATTCTGCAATTAATACACGGGTAGGGTCATTAAGTGACACAAAGATACAAGTAGTGGGGGTTACTGGAAAAATTGAAGAAAGGGCATTTCTTCGGCCAGTAGATATAAAGTTTGGGGGAAAGGAATTTGATCATCAATTTTTGTACATGCCAAATAGCCCTGAATCATTGATAGGACGAGACTTATTGTCGATGTTACAGGCCAGAATTATTTTTGAAGGAGGTAGGGTCAAGTTAGAAATTCCGGAAGAAAATATTAGTAAAATGTTCATTATTAAGGAGGTAGAGCCCCAACCCATTACAGAAGAAATTGAGCAAGCTGTAGTTCCCTGGGTATGGGAAACTGGGACCCCCGGAAAGTCAAAGGCAGCACAGCCAGTAGTAGTAGAACTAAAAGAGGGGAAAGAACCAGTACAACTGAAGCAGTATGCAATCAACCTGAAGTCAGGCGAGAGGTAGCCCCAATTATTGATCAATACCTAAATTTAGGCATTTTGCAGGAGTGTGAGTCCGAATATAATACTCCTATTTTTCCAGTTAAAAAGCCTAATGGAAAGTATAGGTTAGTGCAGGATTTAAGAGCAATAAATGAGATAACCAAAGATATTCATCCCGTAGTTGCTAATCCTTATACCTGTTGACATCTGTATCAGAGAAATTTGAATGGTTTACCGTGATTGATTTAAAAGATGCCTTTTTCTGCATCCCACTGGCACTTGAAAGTAGGAAATATTTTGCATTCGAATGGGAAAATCCAGACACAGGACGAAGAAGGCAGCTGACTTGGAGCCGACTACCACAGGGATTCAAGAACTCCCCTACCATTTTTGGAAACCAACTAGCTCGGGAACTAGAAGAGTGGAAGACAACCCAGGTAACAGTACCAAGCATGTTCTATGTGGTTCTCCAATATGTGGATGATATTTTCCTAGCAGCTACAGAACGAGACATCTGCTCCCAATTAACCATAAGCCTTCTGAACATGCTGGGACAAGGAGGATATCGAGTTTCGCGAGACAAAGCACAGCTGGTAAGAACAGAGGTTGTCTATTTGGGGTGTGAAATCTCTAAGGGGGTGCGGAAATTGGGGACTAACCGCATAGCGGCTATCTGCGCCATACCCGTCCCCCGAAACCATCAGGAACTCCGATCTTTCCTCGGAATGGTGGGGTGGTGTCGGCTGTGGATTCTGAACTATGGACTGCTGGCACGGCCCCTATATGAGGCCCTCAAAGAAGTGCACTGGACTTGGGGACGTGCACAGGAAAAAGCCTTCCTAGAACTAAAGCAGGCCTTAAAGGAAGCCCCTGCGCTGGGATTGCCAGATTTGAGCAAAGATTTCCAGCTATATGTTACTGAAAGACACAGGTTGGCATTAGGGGTACTAACACAGAAAATAGGGCCAGGGAAGCGGCCTGTGGGGTATTTCTCTAAACAATTGGACACAGTTAGCTCCGGCTGGCCAGGATGCCTGCGAGCGGTAGCGGCAACGGTGCTGCTAATACAAGAAGCAAGGAAGCTGACTTTGGGAAGGAAGCTGGAAGTATATGTGCCCCATATGGTAATTGCAGTCTTAGAGCAAAAGGGAGGTCACTGGCTCTCATCCAGCCGTCTGTTGCAATATCAGGCATTGCTGCGGGAACAAGATGATATAGAACTGAAAATAACACCCCATTTAAACCCAGCAGAATTCCTCAGGTCAGAGCGAGAGGAAGGGGAACTTGTCCATGACTGTGTGGAGATAATTGAGCAGGTCTATGCAAGCAGAGAAGATTTGAAGGATGCACCGATCGATAGCCCAGACTGGGAGTTGTTCACCGACGGGTCCAGCTTTGTCGAGAACGGCACCAGGTATGCGGGTTATGCGGTAGTCACAACTCTTCAAGTAATAGAAGCAAAGGCTCTTCCCCCTGGAACCTCGGCTCAAAAAGCAGAAATTAGAGCCTTAACTCGAGCCCTCGAATTGAGCAAAGGAAAGAGGGTCAATGTTTGGACTGATTCAAAATATGCCTTTGGGGTGGTGCATGTACATGGAGCTCTGTGGAAAGAGCGGGGATTGTTAACGTCTCAAGGGTCAACAATAAAACATAGGGACGAGATCCTACTCCTGTTAGAGGCTGTAAGAGAACCCGAGGCAGTAGCAGTAATGCATGTGCCAGGACACCGAAGAGAAGATGGAAAGATATACCAAGGTAATCGATTGGCAGATAAAACGGCTAAAAGAGTAGCGAAGGAAATAAGGATTCAATCAGCTCTTATTCCAGCTAAGGGAAATCCGGCGGATTCCTACATGAAAGATGAGCCTCCATACCTACCAGATGACGTGAAGTTGGCCCACCTGGTGAAAGCTCAGAAGAATGACAAAGGGCGGTATGTAACAGCAACCGGGCAGGTAGTAGTACCTGCGAAGATAATGCGAGCAATCTTGGAGACTGAACATTACAAGTGCCACTGGGGAGCGGAGGCCTTGGTAAAATTTTTAAAGAATGAGGTAATCTCTAATCAGATGTTAACAATGGCAAAGCGGGTTAATGCAACCTGTCCCACTTGTGTGAAAAATAATCCCCTAGTGCGAAAACAGGTTCAGATGGGAGGGTTAAAGGTAGGCCCACAGCCCGGAGACTACTGGCAAATAGACTTTTCGGAGCTGCCTAAAGCCCAAGGTAATAAATACCTTTTAGTGTATGTATGTACCTTTTCAGGATGGCCGGAGGCATTTCCCTGTCGCACGAATCAGGCAAAGGAAGTGGTTAAAACCCTTTTGAAAGAGATAATCCCCCGGTTTGGAATCCCGTTAGGAATGTCATCAGATAGGGGACCGCATTTTGTGGCAGGAATCATTCAAGGTGTAGCCAAGGTGCTAGGGATTAGATGGGATTTACACACTCCTTGGAGACCGCAGTCTAGTGGCCAGGTAGAAAGGATGAATCAAACATTGAAAAATCAGTTGAAAAAGATTTGCCAGGAAGCCAAAGTTCAGTGGCCCCAAGCTCTGCCAATAGCATTATTTCGCATCCGAATAAAACCCAGGGAGAGGATAGGAGTCAGTCCGTATGAAGTATTGTATGGTAAAGCTTATCATGCTGCAACCTATCAGGGGGACCCCCATTTAACAGGAGACCAAGTATTATTAAATTATGTGTTATCTTTGAATAAGACTCTTGCAGCTGTACGGGGAGCCTTGCAGTGGAACCGCCCGCTACCACTAGAGAACCCAGTTCATGACATCTCGCCGGGAGACCATGTGTACGTGAGAAATTGGAGCGTGGAGCCTCTGAAGGAGTCATGGAATGGCCCCTACCAAGTGCTGATGACCACGTATACCTCCGTCAAGGTCGCTGGGATTGATAACTGGATACACTACACCAGGGTGAAGAAGGTACCGACGAGATGGGAGGTGCAGCCCATAACGGACACCCGGATGGTATTCCGAACAAAGCCCTGATCATCTTGATACTGATTGTTTGTCAGTTAGTAGCCTCAGCAGTTATAATTCATGTACCAGACCCTTTAGTCTTAGTACCGGAAAGTGGAAATGTTGAATTAACCTGTTTGTTTTCTGACAACCAGAAAGCTGGATCCCATGAATTAATGTGAGATGGAGAAAAGGCCTTGACATCGTAAGTAAAGGAATAATAACACTTTGGGATGACCATCAGCAATCAGGAAACACTACCTTAAGGATTCCTAAAATCACAACTTCTGGAGAAGGTAGATACACCTGTGTAGTATGGATAAAAGATAGTTTTGATTATGAGGATTTTGAGTTGGAAATTATAAATAAAAACTATACCAGTGCAGGTTCGGTAATAGTAGCACCCTTGAGAACAAGCCAGGATATTTGGTTGGGCCCGCCATTGAGAATTAGTTGTCAATACACCTTGAAGAATAATTGCAAAAGAAGAATAAGGATTAGCTGGTGGAAAGAGAGAGAGATGGAATGGGATCAATTGAAGGAAGGAAGTAGTGAGTGGAAGAAAGAGTCTAAAGGGGTCGGGTGGTATAATATCACATCTTTTGCTTCAACAACTATGGCAGGGAATTATCTGTGTATAGTTAAGTGTGGATTAGATGGAAGATTTGGACTTCGGGAAGTGGTCGCTAGAACAAACCCGGATCAGGGAATAGGAGCAACTGAAAGAACAATCTTAGCAGTAGAAAGAGAAAATATTGCTTTAAATTGTACAATATCCCAAAATTACACTGAGTATGGGTGGTGGCATGAAACAAGGATTAGGCCGGGATCAAAGTATAAAATCACAGCAGGGAAAAAGGAAATAGCATTGCAGATTACTAATGTACAGAAAGGGGATGACGAAGGAGAATATTGGTGTTGGATAGCCCGAGATAATTGGTGGGGTCACAGTCAGGTAACGTTAAGAGTAAGGGACATACGAGTTACCAGACAGGTCCCAGAGAGAAATCAAACCCTAAAAATAAGAGAAGGACAGGAAAATTTAATAGTAGGACTAATTCGAGACTTCGGAAGAATGCAAAATACAACTTCAATAACAGCCTGCCTGCCTCTTCCTCAAGCGGCTGGAGACCCGATCCCGTGGGGAATTATACCCATAAGGGAGATGCCAAGTGCCACCGCGAATGTGACCTGGAACTGTGAAATAGTGTCTAAGGAGATTTTAGACTGGGTAGAGGTTTGTATGTTACGAAGAAAGATTAGTAAGCAAAATTGTCAGCAAATACCAGGATATTATAGATGGATAGAGGATTCAAAATTGTCAGCAGATACCAGGATATTATGGGTGGATAGAGGATCCAAGCTTAAGGGAAATTGTTTGGTGATTGGAGAAGTGTCCGAGCCATGCGATAAGATCCGAGTTCGGAATAAGAGAAAGAAGATAGAAGAAGTATGTCAGAATACCACTGAGACAATGACAATGGAGGAGTGGAAAACAATCTGGGGACCTAGTCTGTTAGAAACTTATAGTTACCTAGGGAAAGTGAATTGGTGCATAGTGTGGGAAGGGAAAAAGAATCAAGATTTTGGGCAGAAGTCATTATTCAAAGAACAATATAGGAAAAAGGTGGAGATGATGGAGTTATGGAATTGTACACAGGTACTAACCTGTGACACTCCACCAGTGCAGATTGGACTTGAACCAGTGCGAGTGCTGTTGCAGTGGGGATGTGAATGTAGAGGATATAATCACACCCTTGCAAAGAAAGAAAAGGAGCCCTGGGATTGCAAGACGACCACGGTTAGGAGCCCAGGAAATTTAGTTTGGGTTATGGGACATGGATTATGGACTACACACATGCCCATAGATGGTGCAGTTACACAAATTACATTAGGGGTTCCTACCTTATGCCCATTCTGGAAAACTTCTAAGCTGCAAGAAAAGGAATTGGTAAGCAGAAAGAAAAGGGAGATAGAAGATGATGCTTCGATTCAGGAAGATTGGCATGAACCTGATGATGGAGTAAAAGTAGGATGGATGTTAGAATCACTGTTTGCCCCTATATCATCTTACAGAAACAGGGAGATGTTGTACCGATTATTAGGACAGACGGAGAGGCTTGCAGCTACAACTAAAAAAGGTTTTAGAGACTTGAATCTTCAGCTGCAAGCGACTACTAGAATGACATTACAGAATAGAATGGCATTAGATTTACTGCTACTTAAAGAACATGGGGTTTGTGGATACTTAAGAAACAGAGTAGACCATTGCTGCATGCACATCCCAAACGTGACGGAGAAAATAGAAAAAGATATAGATCAATTAGAACAAATAGAATCCAAAACAAAGGAAATACAAAAAGATGCTGAGCATAATTGGGTAGGAGCCCTGTTGAGCTCCTTAGGGATCCAGGTTTCCGGTTGGGTATCATCTATAGTACAATATGTAATAATGTTTGTAATTGTCATAATTGTAGTGATCATTGTATATAGATGTCTTTTAGGAATGATTCTGAAAGAAGGGGCTCACACCAAAAGGGTAATACAAGCAGTTACCCGAAGAGAAGTGATACAACCTCGTGTAGCTGAGACTCAAACCTAAGAAATTGAGCATCCTTGCAACGGAATTGAAGAATGCTCAAGAGGGGGGACTTGTTGGAAATTAGCCATGTTGCTAGGAGAAGTACAAGGAAAGAATGTGCTGACAAACGAAGCATGAGGAACGGACCAAGACGTCGCGGTTAGGTGCTCACGGTGGTCAAAGAAGAATAGAATTTATGGTGGGAGCCTTTGTGTAAATAGAGATAGGGAAGCAGGTGTTGTGGGAACGGGATATAGTCTATAGAAATTAGAAGATTAATGTTAAACTGAAATGTCATGTATAGCACGTACGTTGATGATGTAATCTGTAAGAAATAGTATAAAACCTGTAAGAAAATGCGGGTCGGTGGGATTCTGATTTGGGACGCTAGTCCCCGGGTCCCCGGGCCCGAATAAAGCACCGCATAAACTACTTTGTGGTTTGTGTTTCTCTTCGTTGGGCAACACTACCAGTACAAATTGGGCTTAAAGAGGGAGGACAGCCAGTAAGGGTTAAACAATACCCCCTAAAGAAAGAAGATATAGAAGAGGTTAGCCCAATTATTGAGAACTTTCTGCAGCTAGGACTACTGAGAGAGTGTCATTCTGATTTTAATACTCCTATTCTGCCAGTAAAGAAACCTGATGGGTCAGACAGATTAGTACAAGATTTAAGGGCTGTTAACAAGGTAACTGCCAATCCCTACACCTTGTTAACCCGTTTAACACCTGAACTAACTTGGTTTACTGTTCTAGATCTAAAGGATGCTTTCTTTTGCCTCCCTCTCCATGAAGCCAGCCAGAAAATTTTTGCATTTGAGTGGGAAAGCCCTAAAACTGGAAGAAAAACTCAGCTCACATGGTGTGTGTTACCGCAGGGGTACAAGAACTCCCCCACTATATTTGGGGAGCAGCTTGCCAAGGATTTAGAGTCCTGGGAACCTCCACCAGGAGAAGGACAGTTACTCCAGTATGTGGATGATCTCTTAATAGCCACTCGGCCCCAGGAGACATGCGTGGACTGGACAGTAAGTCTCCTAAACTTTCTAGGCCCGCAAGGGTATCGAGTATCCCAGAAGAAAGCCCAAATGGTGAGGCAAACAGTTATTTACCTGGGTTACAAAGTAAGTGCTGGACAAAGGACTTTGGGGCAGGATCGCAAGGAAGCAATATGCCAGACCCCAAAACCTCAGACAGTGAAAGAACTAAGAACCTTTTTAGGCATGACAGGGTGGTGCAGACTGTGGATTTATAACTATGGGTTGCTTGTTAAACCTCTGTATGCCTTGATCACGGAAGGGAGCAGAGATCTTCAGTGGACAAAAGATGCAACCTGAGCCTTCGACCAACTAAAGAAAGCCCTTAGGTCAGCTCCAGCCCTGGGACTTCCAAACGTGAGTAAACCATTTTTCCTGTTTTCTCATGAGAAGCAGGGGATTGCCTTGGGAATATTAGCACAGAACCTAGGCCTGTACCAGAGGGCAGTGGCCTATCTTTCCAAGCAACTGGACACAGCAGCTAAAGGATGGCCAGGGTGCCTCAGAGCAGTTGCAGCAGTAGCAGTAAACATCCAAGAGGCACGCAAATTCACCCTAGGCTGGAAGATGACTGTGCTAGTATCTCACACAATGTCTGCAGTCCTTGAGGCAAAAGGGGGACACTGGCTCTCCCCACAGAGATTTCTCAAGTACCAAGCCATACTGGTAGAACAAGATGATGTTGAAATTGTGGTAACTAACATTGTGAACCCAGCTTCCTTCCTCAGAGGGAGTATGGGAGAACCAGTGATCCATGATTGCCTGGAGACCATTGAAGCCACCTACTCAAGCCGCCCAGATCTGAAGGACTCCCCGCTTGAGGATGCTGAGACCTGGTTTACTGATGGAAGCAGCTATGTCGTCAGTGGAAGAAGGTATGCTGGGTATGCAGTTACCACAAGCAAAGAGGTAATAAAGTCTCGACCATTACCAACTAATACATCTGCACAGAAGGCTGAAATAATTGCCTTAATCTGAGCCCTAGAGCTGGCAAAAGGAAAAGAGATCAACATCTACACAGACCCAAGGTATGCATTCGGAGTGGTTCATGCTCACGGAGCCATCTGGAAGGAAAGAGGACTGCTGAATTCACAAGGCAAGAGTATTAAACATGCACAAGAGATACTGAGGCTATTAGATGCCGTACAGCTACCTGAGTAAGTAGCCATAATGCACATCAAGGCACACCAAAAAGTGTGCTCTGAATTGGAAGAAGGGAATATGCTGGCAGACAGAGAGGCAAAAGACGCAGCAAAAGGTGAAGTACCTGATAAGGCTGTTGAGGCAGCATTGATTCCAGATGGAAAAATTTCTATTGGAGGTAAGCCAATGTACAATAAGAAAGATAAGAAACTTATCAAGGTAGAAAAGGCAAGTTATAACCAGGAAGGATGGGCTGTAACAGAAGAAGGGAAACTTGTAGCACCCTCCTATTTGTTGTGGTCATTAGTACAGAGGGAACATGAGAAAACACACTGGGGAATAGATGCCCTGTATAACCATTTGAAAGAAAGAATCATGGCCAGGAAATTGCAGGGCATAGTTGTTGTAGTGTGTTAATTTGGTTTATATTGCATTTCATTTTTATATTGGATTTTGTAATGTTTCTTCTGTTCCTTGGAAACTGTATCACGTGGTTTGTCCCTGCTCGGCCCTGCCCATCCTCCCACACTGGAATGTAACCCAACTCTGTTCCACTCCCACCTTGTCCCTGATTGGGTAGTGGCTTGTCCCTGCCTCTAGCCCCTGCCCTCTGGCTAAAAGCCCTGGGAGGAGGGGGGAGGAGGCGCGGTCTCTTTTGCAAGGGGACGGGGACGCAGCTCTGGACTCAAAAGGGGCGGGACCCCAAAATAAAGCCATAATTCCCCCCAGACAAAGAGCAGACTTTTTCCTTTTGCTATCGAAGAACACCTGTTCTCTCTAAAGAACCGCAACACACAGTGATACAAGTAACTCGTCAGTGTAGTCTTTGCCTCCAAACTAACCCTAAAAATACCCCAAAGCCCAAAGTGGGACAAATTGGGAAAGGTTGTGGACCTGGGCAACAATGGCAAATTGATTTTACAGAACGGCCCAGGAAGGAAGGGTATAGTTACCTATTGGTGTTAACTGATACCTTTTCAAGATGGCCAGAAGCCTTTCCTGCCAGGACAGCTAAGGCCCGAGAAGTGACCAAAGCGCTGTTGCAGGAGATAATACCACAATTTGGAGTTCCAGCCACCATATCCTCAGATAGGGGATCACACTTTGTCACCCTGTTTTTTCTGAGTTTTTTAAAGCCTTTTGATTGTTCATAAAATGGAGTCAGACCTTTTAGCTACTGCACAGTATTAGGCGCAGTTTTCACTTTTTCTCACACATATAACATAAACAAATCCTTTGTTTTTCATTCTCTGTCCTTTGTTTGCATATTTCTAACCTGAAAACAATTTTAACTGACGGCTGGTCTGGCCAGTTGGCTGAGGGGTAGAAACTCCAGAAGCCATTCTTCAGCCAGACCCACAAATGTATAAAAAGTAAGAAATAAACAGGCAGAGAGGCTCTCCGCCTGGTTCTCCGTCTTGGCTCAGCCTTGAGCTGGCTCGGAGGAACTCTCTGCCCTGCGAAATCCCTTGTCTCTCGTGTGATTGCTTTGCGTATCCCGATCACAACACTTTATTTCGAAAATTGTGCAGCAAATAAGTCACCACCTGGGAATAGACTGGGAATTGCACACCCCATACCACCCTCAATCTAGTGGCCAGGTGGAAAAGATGAACCATTTGTTTAAACAGCAAATTGTGAGCTTGGGGCAAGAAGCAAATTTGCCCTGGCCCCAGGCTCTCCCATTGGCCTTGTTGTGAATTCGGACAAAACCAAGGGCAAAAGAGAAACGAAGCCCTTTTGAAATATTGTATGGAAGGCCATATGCAGTTCAAGGGGGAACAGCATCCATTCAAGTAGGGGAAGAAACCCTACATGGATATATGGTGACCCTAAATAAACAACTTAGAGAAATTGAGAAATATGTGGCTGGAACTCAAAACAGAGAACTAGATGGGCCAGTACATGATGTACAACCTGGGGATTGGGTGTATGTTAAGTCTTTTGCAGAAAAAACCTTAGAACCACAGTGGGAAGGACCATTCCAGGTGCTCCTCACTACCTTCACTGCAATCAAGATCAAAGAACAGAAGGCCTGGATCCATCACTCCCAAGTGAAGAAAGCCCCAGAGGGAATTTGGAAGGTCACACCAGGCGATAACAAACTGAAGCTGAGGCTCACTCGGAACAATGAATAAATGGACTAATAGTTGTTATGGACATTATTTGGAAAGTTGTAACTGTTGTAGTAATTACCTTAGCCATAACAAGAGTCAATGCAATACCATGTATCTATATTGTGACTGGGATATACCGGTGCCGAGGAAGCGCTTATGATCCTTACTCTTGTAAGGCTTTAAACAAGATACTAAAAGTCACAAATGCAAGCTTGTGGGAAGGAAGAAATGTTTGGGGATGTAAGTAGGCATTCATATAGGATGGGTTCCACGAGGCTTACCATCCACCCATGAAACTCATCAGGGTTAGTCCTGAATGCTGTGATAAATGCTTGAGTAAATGTCCAGAGTTTAGCCTCAAAATAGAAGGGTGTGCAAAAAGGAGGTATGACATTGACTTTAACATCACTCCGGTATGTACTGAGTACCATAAGAACTAGACCAAAATTACTCCACCAGTGCCAAAAAAGGCTGTGATCACCCAGATGCCAGCTATTCCAGAAGTAGAGGAACAAATAACTCCTGTAGTTGCCAAAATTGGGCCATATGCTATTAAGAAGACAGGAGTTCAGAAGCTGATAGTTAACCCAAAGTGGTCTTGAAAACGAGTAGAAATGGGAGTACAAGTAAATGCTTCACACGTTTGGCCAGAATGTGCCCCATTTCTCAGGAACTCCTTTATGGACTGGACTACTTGGCTTCAAAAAAGTATGCCTCCCAATTTTAGGAACAAGAGGGATCTCACGGGATTGCTGAGAACAGGACTGGGAGTGCTGAACACAATAGATTCAGAAGTGCTGTTGAATAAATTAACCACAATAGGGAGCGATTTAGTCAAACTACAACAACCTTTGCAATCCTCTCTACTAGCACTAGGTAACAATCACTGGAAATTGACCAAGATATTACCAGAATGGGAAGACACAGAGGAGCGAGATCATGAAGTAATAATTAACACACTAGGCACAGCTAGTGAAAACATCTCGTTGGCCCTAGGCTGTACTCAGGCACAACTGTGGATGCAATCAGTGGCTGCCGCAGTTATCAGGGAAGGTGGAGAAGGAATATTCCCTGCTGAAATTCACAAAATTGTCTGGGATAATGCCTCTGATATGGAGAGGGAACTTCAGTCCTGGTGGGTGTTGGTCAATTTCACCTATAACCCTGTGACTAGTGTAGTGACAGCCTTTGTTTTAACTATACACGATGCCTCAGTGGACTTAATACACCCAATAGTCCCCTTAGGATTAAACCACGAGGGAACTGTATTGTACCCTTCTGAACACAGAATGTGGGCACGAGAAATTAAAGGAAAGTGGCAAACTATTAATCTCGAGCCCTGTACTGTGAGGAGATAACTAGGATACATATGTGAAGGGACATCAGAGTGTCTTGGTTTTGAAAGACAGTTGTCTGCCAGGGAAAACTAGAGCCTCCCTTGGAATGGAGAATGTAACCCCCCTTCCCTCCAAATTATTATAATTTTGCAATTAGGGGCTCTCAGGCAAAGATATGGGAAATAGGAGTAACAGTTCTTTTCTAGGAATATTAAGAAAAAAAAAAAAAAAAAGGAAAATACAAATACTCTGGGGCCTGTAACTCGCACCAGTGCCACATGGGAACTGTTCCTCCTCATCTCCTCCCTCATCTCCTCGCTGAGTTCCTTAACCATGGCAGAGACCTGAGCCTGCATTGGGCCACTGATCATACTCTCGTAATTTCTGAGCTTGTTGGCTACTTAACCCACTGTCTCAGTTGTTATCGGCATTAATGGTTGCAATGAATGTGGTGTACTGAGATGGTCCTAGAGTTGCCAGATTCCACAACATTTGCCCTGTGCACCTGACCTTGTCGGGGTCATTATCATGCTGTCCACCCCTCCCAAAGAGTACCTCCAATACTGCCACTTCTCTCAGCTGTTGGATCCCTTCCTCAAGGGTCTTCCAGCGCATTCTATGATGGTGCTCCTGCATTCTGTCTCTGTGGACAAACCTCTCCCATACACTCATTAAAAGCCGCTCCCAAAGGGAAAGGGGCCCTGGCTCCCTTACGAATACCTGATTCACACCTGAGTCCTGGGTCAAGGGTCCCAAATTCCTTGCCTCACTACTATCTAGTTGCACGCCTGTACCTATAAGGTCCCAGACCCGAAGTAACCAGGCTGTATAAGCCTCATGTCCCCGCCGTGCAAGATATTTTTGCAGATTATGGAGACTTTCATATGTCAGGAACCCAGTGATGATCTCAACCTCTGGCTCCCCTTCAGGTTGTGAGGGCCCTCTTTTCTTATCCTTGTTGCCTGAGTGCTCTGATTTCACCTTATACTTCTTTGTTTCCACAGAGGCAACTGCTGCTGGCTCTGGCTGCCCCTGTGGTTCAGCTGGAACCTGGACGGTTGTAATGTCCGTGGATTCCATTGCTGCACCATCGGACTCTCCTTTGTCAGGGTAGGGGGAGGGTTTCCCACCAGCTGGGGCTAATGAGGCTACTACAGGGGGAATGTTCTCCCTCAGCATCTGGCCCATCTCACGCATCTCCTTCACCCAATCTGGGTGGTTTATTTCTGAGGCAGGCTGTGGGGCAGGGTCAGGCTATGGGGCAGTATCCTTATTCTCTGGGGTAGTGTTGAGGGTTAAGTCTCCTGGAGAATTTTTTCCCCCTCCCAAGTTGCTAGGAGACTAAGTGCTGAGTGCTTAACCTGGACAAAAGAACTGATAACTTAGTTTTTGGGGGAGGGAGAAAAGCTCCCGGAGAGAGCTGAGGGTGGGGGGATCTCGCGGCTTTTCTTTTTCTTTTTCCGGGGGGGAGCAGGGATCGGGCCACGGCTGGCTGCTGGAGTCCACGGTTAACGAAGGAGTCTGGTCCTGGGAATTCTATCATCTGTTGGAGTGCCCAGGAATTCGGAGTTTCTTTGCTGTCCTGCTGGATTTTGGGTGAGACTGGGTCCCGCCGCTGCGGCTTCTCCGGCACTGCCACCTCTGCCTGCCAAGGACACCCCCTGCCTGCGGAGGACAGTCCACCGCGCCTGGCTTCCAGCCATCGGCGCCGGGGCTTCCACCGTTTGCCCTCGGGGTTCTTGGTTCTGTTCTACTATTGTTATAATTGCTGTTGGTTTTTTTGTCTGTCCTGTTATATTTACTAGTAAAGGACTGTTATTCCTTTTCCCCATAGCTCTGACTGAAAAGTTTTACTTTTGATTTTCCAAATTATAATAACACGGAGGGAAGGATTCAAATTCCTCATTTCCTAGAGAAGCCTGCCTCTCCATAGCAGACACCTGTCTTTTCAAAACCAAGACAGGTAGGTATCATGGTGGTTATCCAGGTCAATCTCCCCTTATCTCTAAATGCTAAACAGAACAGGCATACCAGCAACACCAACTGCTGTAGGATATCATTAGCATTCAGAGATTTAAACCCTTCAAAAACTGTTGGGGTAGACCCAAAGAGCTGGGTGAAGGGTTGGGAAAAATTTTCCCCCCAATGTCATTTCCTCACAGTAGGTACCATTGTTACAGTAACCCCAAAAACACACAGTTAGTGCATGATAGCCTTGAATCCATGTGCCTGCCTTTCAGAGGAAATTAAAGATCCACAAATTCCTCACCTTGTTAACCCATATAGCAAACTGGATGACAGCCACAGTAGCTTTATAGGGCCCATGTTTAGATAAGGGCCCGCAAATGGGAGAAATACAGCCATCACCACATGCCACCCGAACCAGGGTAAGCCAGATGACATGATATCAAGTACACAAGAGCGTGGGCACTTAAGAACTGTTATTCCTTTTTTCTCTCAATGCCCTCGTGCCACACATTGGGCACCAAAATCTGTCTTGGTTTTGAAAGACAGTTGTCTGCCAGGGAAAACTAGAGCCTCCCTTGGAATGGAGAATGTAAACCCCCTTCCCTCAAAATTATTATAATTTTGCAATTAGGGGTGCTCAGGCCAAGATATGGGAATAGGAGTAACAGTTCTTTACTAGGAATATTTAAAAAAAAAAAAAAAAAAAAAAAAGGAAAATACAAATATAGTAGTACAAAAAAATAAGCAAGGAAGCAAACAAAGATCCTGGAAAAAACCATGACCGAGTCAGGGATACGACCTGGAACCTTGGTGGTCAGGGTGTTGGAAACAGTCCAAATAAGTCCTCCTGGAGTAACGGATGTGGTTCTGTGGAGTGAAGATGGTCCTGTAGAAAGTCCAGTGGTGACGAGATGGGTCCAGTCTTCCTCCAGGAATCCAGTGGAGAAACAGGATACCTTGTGTCCTTCAGTCCCAGTTTTTATCTAGCTAGGAACAGCTGGCTCCTCCCCCACTGTGTGGAGCATCTCACAATGGGATGGTGTAATGTGTCATGTCATTGGTGGGCCCTAATGGCCCACTATCAGAATATGTCCCCCTGGAGGATGGAGGGGTGGTGAAAGAGACAAGAAACACTGCACCACCTGGTTTTAATGGCTGGGCCATTATCAGAAGGCATCCTCCTCCCTCCTCCCTGGAGTAAGGAGGATAACACATCTTCCAAAAAATGTCTTTCAACAGATGAAACAGAATACACTTTTTTAGGTTACATAATCCAATACATAGAGGGTGACAAAGACACTTGTTTGGACACAGACCAAAGTATTTGTCAAACTGAAATGCATCCAGGCAAACAGACAACTTCACTTGTGTATATAGGACAAGGTTGTGTCTGTCTTAGGACACCATGCCCCATCATAATGATAGACAACCAAATTGTGAATGAGAGTAAATTCAATTTGTGTGTTTGCAATTTTGTTACAATTAAGGGATGTGATTTTTCCTATTGAGTACCCGTAATATCGCATCAATATATAAAGGCCAAGCTAGCCACTGTGCAGAAGATACTGCCTGTGCCCATAGGAATGAATTTGACTTTAGTTGCTCAATTGTTGAAACATCATGAATAAAGAGAAAACTTAAAAGAAATTAGAGATGAAGGGAAAAAGACATTAATTACAATACACCATGACACAGAGACCATCAAAAGGGTTTTTAAAAGACTTGAGGAACATTTGTCTCATCATTGGTGGGATGTGATTTTTGGGTGGTCACCGACAGCAACTGGTATACTGAATGCCTTAATCCACCCTCTAGTTGTGTTGCTTATTTTAGTCAGCATAAGTTTAGTGTTATCTGTTGTAATACTTGTTTGGAATTGGAGGATGCTACGACGAGTGGCAGCTTTAACATCACTGTCAAAGGCGTATGGCTTGGTCTTGAGAGACACTAGCTGCACAGCTTGGATAGATGAGGGAGACTCTGTATACTTGGTTTGAAAGACAGGTATCTGCTAGGGAGGGGCGGGGCCTCTCTAGGAATGGGGGAATTCCAATCCCCTCCCCTCAAGTTATTATAATTTAGAAAATTAAAGGAGTTTATTCAGGCAGAGGTATGGGGAAAGGAATAACAGTTCTTTACTAGTAAATATAACAGGACAAACAAACAACAACAACAACAGCAATAATAATAATAAACAGAACCAAGATCCTCGAGGGGCTTTGTTTCACAGGCCTGGGGCAGTCTGATCTCTTGGGCCCCTCCCCAAGAGCACCAAGCTGGAATGGTGGGACACTCCGGGGCTGATGTCTGGAAACGGCGGGTTGTCCCCAGCAGGCAAAGTGGGGTGTCCCAGCAGGCAAGGGGGGTGTCCCGGCAAAGCGAGCAGTGCTGAAGAAGCTGCGACAGCTGGATGGGGATGGCCCAGCTCCGTCAGGGCAGGCAAAGGGGCTCCAAATTCCTGGGCACATGAGCAAATGGGGAATGGTGGTAGAATTCCCAGGACTGGACCCTCTGTTAACAGTGGACTCCTCACGCAGCAAGCAGCTGCCCGACCATGCCTCTCCAATGCCCAGAGCAGGAAAAAGAAACCCAGTTCCCCCCAGCCCTGTCCTTTTTCCCTCCCCTAAACTTTGTGTGATCGTCTCCCTCCTGGCCACGTCTTTTTGTGTTAGTCAAGTACCCTCTAAGTATCAGCACTTTGTTTCCTAGTAACTTATGGGGAAGAATTCTTTAAGACAAAAAGGAAAAAATCTAATCCGGAACAACTGAGTAAAGGAATTTACTCATTTCAAAGAATGGGGGAATGAGACATTAAATTTGAAGAATTAAGGATTTTTAAGAAAGATAATAGTTGCTTAATTAGCTGAAGTAGGTAGATAAGCTTTGTTCACAGTTAACAGAAGCTGGATCTTAGATAAGCTATCCCAGATTTAGTAACTCATTGCTTGTCAGCTTTATGTTTATGTAGCTGTGCTTGTAACAAAAAAACAAAATGTGGCAAATAAGATGTAAGATAACTGCAGACTTCCTGCTTAAAGAACCCATTCAACACAGGAAGCTATAAGTTCTACCAAGGATTCATTTGTCACAAATGCATTGAAAAGGAAGAAAGGTCAGAACGAGGAAGACTCATCTTACTTCCTCATTTTTGGTGACCCCTGCCCAGAAGAGACCCCTGACTCAGTTTAGGAAACAAACTATGCATGCTTAATAGCCTTTTTGCCAATTAGCATATGAAGCGAGGAATGGGAGGTGAAAGGGGCATGAATATGTATTTGTATTTTGGGTATTCCACACTTTTGTAAATAAAAGGCTTTGTAATTACCTGTGAATTTCGCAGCGCGAATTAGGGAAATATCCCGCATGGTGCCCGGCCTTAATAAACATACACTTTCTAACTTTAAACTGTTAGAGAGTTTTTGTCCATCACAGTTGGGTATCGATGCTAGATCAATACCCATATTTCTTTAATAAGTCATAAAGACTATTCTTAACCTGTTTTTTTATTCTAATTTGATAAAATTGATTTCAAAGGTTAGTATATCTACTGCAGGTTTTTCTCTGTCCATGTGACCAAAGCTAAGATGGGATCCCCTTCCTGAAAGCATCTTTCCAGCACATGGCTTATATGTCAACTTTCTTTTTTAATGTATATATATATATATATATATATATATATATATATATATATATAACTTATGTTCTAAATAGGCATATCACAGGCACTGGAACAAAACCCTCTCTAGAATGACCTAATCTGTGTCATCAGGCATGCATTCTAGGTTTGACCGCTCTGAAGAAGAGGCCAAAATTACTACAACTGCAATCCTCAAAAACATTCACTTCCTGTAAACAATAGCAATGATCCCACCTTGAAATGCCATGACACTGAAGTGAGCATAGAGAATTTTTCACTAAATAGTAAAGGACATTAGAAAATATTCACAAGCATTCAGAATATCTCACAGTACTTGTAAATTAAAATAGAATGTTGATTTATAGCTCAGAAATTAGGTAATGTGGAAAGAAATTCCAGGGCATACACAGCTACTGTGGAAATGGGATAATGATGCCTTGCACTGACCACAGAAATCATGAATGCTGTGAAAAAAAAAAAAAAAATAAAAATCCCTGGTCTAAGTGCCAGGTCAGTGAATACATAGTGATTTTTGTTTATCCCCCACTTTTGAAACTCTACAATACATTACACCTGTAATTTCAGCTCAAACACAAAGAAGAAAGAACAGTAACTAAATTCAAAGTTTATAGTTCTGTACTTTAAAAAAAAAAATAAATAAACTGTTTATAAGTTTACTTAGTACAATGATTCACAATTTACCACTGAGATCTCTCAGCTTTCCAATTTCCTCACTGGCCCCCCCAAGAGCCATCACAGCAAAGCCTCTCCACTGCTCCCCCTGAGTACTCCCAGCAGTCCCACCAGAGCATCCCTTTCATGTCACCTCCCCGGCAGTTTCCACAGCCCCCACCCTTCACAGCCCTCCCCTGCCACCTCAGAGCCACCCCTGTCCACTGCCCATCCCCAGCAGTCAACACAGCACAGACACACCACTGTCCTGAAAACCCACGAGTGGTGCCAGTCAGGGCCTGCAGATCCTCAGGAGCTGCAGGAAAAAGAAAGATCAGCAAGGAATCTTCCATGACAGAACAAAGGGAATAGGAGTGAGGTGGTCGCCTTGGAATGGGTTAAGGACACTCACAGAAGCCTCAAAGACACTACTGCTCTCACTCAGAATGCGAAAGGGGAGTGGCGAAACATAAATCGGAAGCTGGTTGCAATGTCCATGTCTGGGTCTCAGTTATCTGAATAAAATGAGACACAATTGTTGGATTATTGGATGGATGGATGCATGTGTGCATGCATGGATGGGTCTGTTCTCGTGTGATCTGTACTTGGGTGCTGCATATTTATCTGTCAAAATTAGTCTGGAGCCTTAATTAAGAAATACTGAGGAAGGAATCATAAACCTACATTTTAATAGCATTGCTGTGTGTTTGATAAGTTGAATCTGTTTTAATGTCGGTTTTCTTGGTGTCCTTAAATGGATTTTTTTTTCCATGCTAAACTGGGTGTCTAAGGGAAATTCCTTCTATAAGCAGTACAGGAGACTGGTCCTCAGTCAACAATGTCAGTGAGAGACACCTGAGCCATTATTTGCTCAAAATAGAGGAACAAAAGAGGAACAGCCCTGTAATATTATGTGAATGATCTCTGGTTGACCTGGTTGACATTAAGAAGAACCAAATTAGCCAGGATAAGTAAGAAGGTATTGAAGAGTAAAGAGTTTAATTCTTTGGTACAGTATTGTGTGGACTTTGGGTTCACTGTGTCCTTGCAAATGGATTGTCCTTCCAGCAAAAGAGGCCCATGTGCAAAATCACCGAATCTCAGTATGGTTTGGGTTGGAAGGAACATTAAAGATCACCTTGTTGCAATCCCCCTGCCGTGGGCAGGGACACCTTCCACTAGACCAGACTGCTCAAAGCCACATCCAACCTGCCCTTGAACCATTCCTGGGATGAAGCTTCCACCGCTTCTCTGAGAAGTCTGTGTTAGTGCCTCATCACCTTGCGACCCATGTCCCGGGAGCAGAGCGGCCGGTGCTGCCCCCGAGCCGTGCAGGGGAAAACGGACAAACAGAAAAAGGGATGTCAGCAAAATTAATCCAACGCCAAAAGTTTATGTCCGAAAAGGAGACAGAGGAGTCCTGCAACTGTATTCGAATAAAGGGAGAGAGTCCACTGGGACGCACGCCCGCGAGGTTTACTCTCGAGGTTTCGGAGAGCGCAGCCTCGTTTTATCCTAACTCCCGGTCTCATGGTGCTCTCTTCCTTTCCCCATTGGCTAAGGTACTAGGAAGGTACAGCCTTCCCGAACCGCCTACCGTGTATTCCCCCCTTGAACCTGCTCAGAAACTCAAGCTCGTGCAGACTCGTGTCTGTTCCAGGAGCCAGGCTGTCTGGACTCTGCAGCAAACCTGCTGCTCAAAGTCAGTACAGACATTAAGACACATCAAAGACGTTAACACCCATACCTTCACCCATCGAATTGTTTGTAAAGACATTAGCACACATCATCCCTCTCAGGGACAAAAGGACAAAGGGACAAACGGTCCCGGCGCTGCGGCGGTAGTAGCAGCGACTCTACCGACCCGTTCGTTACCTCTTCTGCTCGTCCTTCTCGTCTCCCGGTCCCCCTCTCCCGTTCCCGGTCTCTTTCGCCCTCTGCCGGTCCGGCCCGTGCCGCCCCCCTGTCCCCGCTCTCCCGGGAGAGCCGCTTCCTCCCCGCTCTGGGCGGCTGCCGCGGTCTCGCCCCGCCCGGCTCTCGCCGTACCGGCTGTGGCTCCGCCTGGCCCGGCCCCGGCTGCTGCCGCCGCCTCCTCTTGCGGGTTCCCCGGCCGGAGCTCCGCCGCTCGGTGCCTGCTCCAGATGGGGAAGCTCGGCCCGGGGAGGTCGGGGACCCGCCTGGACCCCGGGAAGGAGAAGGTACCTGGTGGTGTTGCCCAACGAAGAGAAACACAAACCACAAAGTAGTTTATGCGGTGCTTTATTCGGGCCCGGGGACCAGGGGACTAGCGTCCCAAATCAGAATCCCACCGACCCTCATTTTCTTACAGGTTTTATACTATTTCTTACAGATTACATCATCAACGTACGTGCTATACATGACATTTCAGTTTAACATTAATCTTCTAATTTCTATAGGCTATACTTCTCCTTATCCCGTTCCCACAACACCTGCTTCCCTATCTTTATTTACACAAAAGGCTCCCACCATAAATTCTATTCTTCTTTGACCACCGTGATCACCTAACCGTGACGTCTTGGTCCGTTCCTCATGCTTCGTTTGTCAGCACATTCTTTCCTTGTACTTCTAGCAACATGGTTAATTTCCAACAGTGGGACCGCTGCTGGGGACTCAACCAAGTCAGCCGAAAGTGGCCGGAAGGTCCAGAAGTTACTCTGGAGCAGAGGGGAAGCGCTCGGCCCATCCTCTGCAACTCCATCAAAACGGCTTTGCACAAGGGGAAATGTCACATTTGAGTGCAAAGGTGACCAGTGACCTGAGTGCGACCGGACAGGCCTGGGAGTGACACTGTCATCAGCCCTGAGACCAGACGGCACAGCCAGCATGAGGGAACAGAGCTGGTGTCATCTGTGGGGATATTGGTCGTGTCCTGCACACCTTCGGGATGCTTCTATGGCCGTGGGTTTGTTCGGTTTTTGAGGGGTTTTGGAAGAAGAGTGTGTCTTGGAGACTTGTTTGATTTTCTGGCGTTTTTCTAAGAGTGTTGATTTGGGTTTTGCTTTTGTTAAACTGATGTTTTGAAAGCTGTTTAGCTGCAGAGCCCCCGCTAGCCCCGGGTGGGGGGAGCCCCGGAGAGAGGCGCTGGCTGGAGACGACACTGGGTGGCAGGAGGCTCCCGCAAACGGCTTCTGTCTGGGTCGTTCGTCCCTTTCCAGCCCATCACCTCCAGCACAGGCTGCGCTGTGCACCCCCTGGGCTTATCCAGGATCCCCTCGTGCCCGTCTGGCCACCCCCGCACGTGCTCTTGCCCCCTAAGTGCACACTTAGCCCCCCACCCCGTTCACGCCCAGGCACCCTGCGGCCCCACGGTCATCCACACAGCCAGGGCTGGGTGTACAGTTTTGCTCATGGGCGTGCAAGACTGCTCAGGGGGATGCAGATGTGCTCCGAGGAGTGCATACATATTCCAGGGTCACTCGGGCCAATGCTCGGGCCTGGCTTAGCGGGTGAGCAGAGGGAGCACATCCCTCCCACTGTTTGAATAAACTTGGGGATATCTGCCCATGGGGAATTAACAGTTCCAAGAACTTCTCAGAGCACAGGGACCTTCCATCTGAGGATGTCCCTGAACTGCAGCCTCCCACCAACCTCCTGCTGTTGTGTGCGAGTCCTCCTGCTCTTCCTACTTCTCCACTGTGGGTGCACAATACTTGACCTAAACACTGAGAAGCACCCAGAAGGACCAGAATGGGCTTTTGTCGAGGTGTAAAATGCAGCCCAAGGGTGGGAAGGGAGCAGTTGGGGCTCTTGTGATGTGAACCTACCAGGAGCTGCCTATACATCCATATCCTGAAATTTAATTTTTTTTAAAGCAAATTCAGTGGGTGAGAGCTGCCCATGGCTGTATTGCCCAATAGTTACCCAGTGTCAGCAGCAAATCTCATGTTCCCTTTTCCAGAGAGGGCACTTGCAGTCACCTTTGACCCCTACTCCCTGGGAACAGCCAGTCTCTGATACTTCCACAAAATCTGATTTTTTGCTTTAACTGACTCTGTGTTTTCTAGGAAGCAGGACCAAGCAGCCTGTAACCTGTGACCAACCACTCTAGGATGTTTGACAATGTGCCACACTGCTTTAGGGCTCCCAGTAACAATAGATGGTTGCTGTGGTCATGCAGCAGGTGGCACGGTTGAAGCCACCTCTGTGGCTACACATCTCTACAGTCATCAGGTTGGTTACCTCTGCACCACTGCCTTCCCATGGGATTGTGGACATCCAGTGCTGGTGCCTGGAGCAACATTTGTCAACAGGATACAAACATGCTTTATGCTGTTGCCAGATCAAGAGGAACAAATAAATGTGCAATGGGACAAATAAATAATAAAGGACTCTGTGGTGGTGCAGAACTGTTTTATTAGATTTTTGTAAGAAGTTTATGTTATGGTTCGTTTCACTGTATCCCCAATTCTGTATCCCTTTTGTGTTGTCTGTATAATAAGGTGTTTTGTGTCAATCATCCCATACCTCACATGACATGTAACATCCCCTCTGCCCCAACCCCCCTCTCTGGGGCAGATTGTCTATCACTCCCGGGGTCCCTCCCGGATTGTGAAATCTCCGGCAGAGGGCTTCAGGTGATAGGTAGCCTGGGGGAAATTCCTTTGGCTCTGGATTTTAGTGGTCTGAAGCTTGGGGGTGGGCACATCTTGTTACCCCCTGAATTCCCTGATTTGTTGTCTTCTTGTATCCTCCCTGGGACCCTCCCCCGCTTATAGGGGGTAGGAGGGAGGAGCAAGCTCTCTCAGCCGCTGGGTTCTCAGCCTGGAAGCTCTCAGCCGCTCGCCTCGGAGCTTGGAGATCTCTGCTAATAAACATCCTTTAACCTGCTAAGCTGAGAGCCAGCCTTTTCTCTTCTGCTGCTGTTGACTGTCACCTTTGGGTCCAGCTGCTAAGCCGAGAAGCCAAAACAAACTGGAAACTTTGTGTCTGTGTTGACCCGAGCTAGCTGGGGGTCAGCTCCCACCCGGAGCGGGGACACAAACGGACGCAGGACTCAGGGCTGCACTGCCAGGATAGCCTGAAGTAGTAAAGCACATGAGAAGTCCCTCAGGGCAGAGGGCAGAATAGTGTCCAGGCCCTGCTTGAAAGCCTGAGATGATGGGGAAGGGTGACATTCTATTAGTAAACCACTAATGACCATCTCTTTGGCATTTCCTGAAAACTGCAGTAGGTTGGCTGGTCCCTGGAGGAGTGCTGTGATGTCAGCAGCCAGAAATCCCATGGAACCGGCCAGACTGGCAAATGCATGAAAGTCAGCTAATCTGCTGTTTTATCGCTCCACCCCCAAATCCCCATCCACTTCAGGCATCAGAGGGAAGCTAATTGACTCGAGCTTCCTTTTTGTGCTCAAACACTTGGGTTGACTTGGTTATTTTCTCTCATTTTTGTTTCATACAAACAGATCAGCTTCAAAGGTGGTGCTGGCACAGGTGTTATGTGATACATATCTACCAAATAACCGGGGAGAGGCCTTGTTTCACCAAGTGCTCACTGCCTCTGAGTAGTCTGATCACAGTTTTGCTGCCTCTCCCCAATTACTGGGGTGAGAGTTACTGCTGGGAAAGGACATCAGTTGTTGCTCACCTTCCCTCTTTTCCTTTATCCCCCAAGCAGAGAAAAGTGGAGATTTTTTGGGCAGCAAGGGCCAATGTGGAGTGGTTTTCCAGGGAATGGGACCTTAGCAGGGCCATGGCACCATTCCTCAGAGTGGCTTTTGTAGTGAGAAGGGCAGGTGTCCATGGAAATGGCTTTCTGGATGGGGGCTGACCCAGAGGGTGAGGTTCCCATCTTCACCTTACCTGACCCAATAAGTTTGACTCTGATCCTCATCCTCCTCCACCCTACAGATTGCTGGATGGGCATGCTGCCAGACTATTTTCCCACACCACGTTGGAAACACAGTATAAACTTGGAGGCAGGTGGGAGGTGCTGAGCTCTTGCCTTGGCAGCAACAGGGACAACCTACCTCCTCATACCTGCCATCTTACTGCTGTGAGAAAATAGGAGCAGGTTGAATGGAGCTCCTCACAAGGGCCCCTATTCTTAGACACCCAGGGAGTTTCAGGGATCCGTGCAGGGAAGGAAGCTGTAGCCCTCCCCACTGGCATGTGCCAGGGGCATGCACTGAGCCAAGGACCAGCTGGGTGTCACCTCTGTTCCTGGCAGGGAGATATGCACCCAGGGCTGCACCAGACACCCATGGAGGCAGCTCTCAAAAACCAGTCCAGGGCAAAGGGTCACCTATGTTGGACCCCAGAGAAGCCACATGAGGTCTTTCTGTGCTGTAGCCTGCTCTTCAGGTCCCTCCTGGGGAAAAATTCCAGGCTGGGGGAGTAAGTGGGACAAAACCACTGAGGAAGCTGTGCTGTAGGACACATCAGGGTGTTTATCATGGTAATGTAAAGAAGGGTCTGCAGGCCATGCACGTGAATATTTGCATATGTGTGTGAGAGCATTGTTGTTTCATTTTGATGTAGAACCACAGCAATGATATCCATCTGGAAGAAATTGCTCCAAAATTCAGGTACTTGCATGCTGCAGTAGTACCAGCATGGGCAGGTCGAGGGAGGCAAGTTGCTAGACATGAGAGCAAAAGCATGTGAGTTAAATGGGATCCACTTATACAGGCGCCTCTGGAGCACAGCAAAGCATCTACAGAAACCACCTGCAGATACCCCTGTGCGGAGTGCTGGGGAAATCCAGGGGAAGCACTGCAGCTGCAGGTGAGGTTCTGCACAGACCCTGCTGCAACATGACAGCACAGATGGTCAGGGCTGTGCAGAGCCATGGTGGGAACAGGGAGATGGGTGGGAAGCAGGATGCATTGCCTGTGCCTTACCTGCTCACCAAAACATGCTGTGCCAGATGAGGAGGCACCAGGAGAGGCTTCAATCTAGCCCAGCTATAATTAGCCAGGAGGTGAATGCAACCATACTGTGAAAAGTGCATATTATATGGCTCTACGCAAGATATTTACTATATGTATTATGTTGTATTGATTGTTAATGTTGTATTAATATTTTGATAGTATGGTAAATGTAGTTTTGTAGTTAAAATGTAGTTTTTATATACCAACCACAGGAAAGCATAAATCTTTCAGAGAAAAAAAGAATTTACTACTTCCTTATCAGAAGAGACCAACTTCTCCTGCCTTGCTCAGCCCTGAAGACGCCATAGAGATTAAAGGAAAAAAGTGATACTAACCAGAGACAATTCGTTGTTTGAATGGAATTTATGCATCATGTATGAAATGTATGAATATTCAACAGGCTATTGCTTTTAAGAGATAATCCTTTGTTAACGGGGGTCCTTCTTCGGAGCTTTTTTGCTCGGGGAGGCACCCAGACGTCTGTAACTTTGTTTTTATTGTCTCGTATTGTCCTAACCCTAATTGTTCAATTTTTTTACTCTAATTCTATTTTTATAACCATCTTATTTACTATTAAACTTTCAAAATTTTAAAACAAGTGATTAGCATTTTTCACACATACAAACAAGGCTGCAGGAGGTCTGTGTAACCTGGATGTGATGGAGTCCTGATGACACTGCCTGTGGCAGGAACAGAAGGGATGGGAGGGATATGGGTGCAGAGGTCACTGGGACTTGGCATGAGGGAGCCCAGTGCTCTGGTAAGCGCAAACCTGCAGTACAATGTCATGGTGTGCATCTCTGCCGGGGCCATCCACTGCTGCTGGCTGTGTCCCTGCTCCCTCTACAGCCATACATCAGAGTAAAGCAGGTTCCCACTGCTTTTGCCCATCACATCAGGGAGAAGTGGAAGGAAAGCACTACAGCTCAAAACATAGCCATGGTGGCTGTCCATCCCTGTGGCAGCATGACTTGCCAACAGCAGGAAGTTCAAAATCTGCTCATTGGGATGGGTCAAGCCAGCCAGCAGCCAGTAATACATCCCTCTGAGCAGCCATAAATCACCAAACTGCATCACTGGAAGACATGCCAGAGAAGGCATGTAGGATAATAAACTGGTCAGGTGGGACCTACCTAATCCATAGGGGCATAAGGCCAAGTATCTGGTGGCTGGGCCTGTTTCTCAGGGCTTGGTGCTGCCTCTGAGCAGCTCATGGGCTCTGGTAATCAGCTGAAGCACAAACCTCTGCAGACCAGCATCATGTTGGGCCAGTCTGGGTGTGTTAGTTGCCCTTCTGACCTTACACTTGCAGATTGGTGACTCATCTTGCCTCAGGAGCTGGCAGAGGAGGAAAAGCACTTTGCAGGGTTTTCTCTCCTTGGTGGCTGGATGTGGGGCAGGGGGGGACATTTGAGGATGCTGGATCACCCTGCCAGGCAGCACCCCCTTGTCAGATGCACAGGTGCAGGTGGCATGGGCACAAAACAGTGACAGAGCTGAGATGCCACTTGCACCTTGTTTCACTCACAGGACCCTCTGGCCGAGGCTAGTACCTCCTGGCACTGCAATATTTTTCCTCTTATTCACTTGTTTGTTTGCTTTTGCTACACATGCCTATATGGCCTAGCCAAACAGTTCATCCTTTTGGCTTATGCAAGCCCTTTCAGTAGGCTGGCTTATTCCTCTTATCTGTGAGTTGATGTTTAACCAAGTCAAGTGTTATTTTGTTACAATCTTTCTGCATTGGCACTGCTGCCCTCAAGCCTTCCTTCTCCTCCTGATGTTTTTGAAAAGTCTGTCAGCACTGTCTTTAACTTTCCCTGCCATGAGCACAGGCATTTTATGGTGATGCTGTGCTTCATGTCTATCCTGTTTGACTTGCACAAACTTCCAGATTGACTTATTAAAGAAATATGGGTATTGATCTAGTATCGATACCCAACTGTGACGGACAAAAACTCTCTAACAGTTTAAAGTTAGAAAGTGAATGTTTATTATGGCCGGGCACCACACGGGATAGCTCCCTAATTCGCACTGCGAAATTCACAGGTAATTACAAAGCCTTTTATTTACAAAAGTGTTGAATATCCAAAATACAAATACATATTCATACCCCTGTCACCTCCCATTCCTCGCTTCATATGCTAATTGGCAAAAAGGCTATTAAGCATGCATAGTTTGTTTCCTAAACTGAGTCGGGGGTCTCTTCTGGGCAGGGGTCACCAAAAATGAGGAAGTAAGATGAGTCTTCCTCGTTCTGACCTTTCTTCCTTTTCAATGCATTCGTGACAAATGAATCCTTGGTAGAACTTATAGCTTCCTGTGTTGAATGGGTTCTTTAAGCAGGAAGTCTGCAGTTATCTTATATCTTATTTACCGCATCTTGTTTTTTCGTTACAAGCACAGCTACATAAACATAAAGCTGACAAGCAATGAGTTACTAAATCTGGGATAGCTTATCTAAGATCCAGCTTCTGTTAACTGTGAACAAAGCTTATCTACCTACTTCAGCTAATTAAGCAACTTTTATCTTAACTTTCCTTAAATCCCTAATTCTTCAAATTTAGTGTCTCAAGATCACCTCTGGTCTTCTGTCCACGTTGCAATATAGGTTGAAAGTGGAAAGTTCTGTTAGAGAACATTCACGTGCGTTCTCTACTTTTCACATATGATGGATAAGTTGTCACTGAAGCTGTGGAAACACAAAGTATTGCTTTTCTTTGAGTGCAAAGAAGAGAGGACTGGTGCAGGAGAGAGGAAATGGAAAGAGAAGAGATGCCCTGTTGTGCTGAACAAGAGCAATCAGACCAGCATAGTGCAAAACTACAGCATGTCAAATTTGCTCTCTCTGAATTGCAAAAGGAAACATCTTTTTTTTGCAAGAATACCCAGCTTTGCTGCAGTTATTTCCTCCCTAGGGTTACAAAATCTGCTCCCAGGCCTCCAGGCAACAGTCTCTGCTGCAAAGGCAAAGCCTTGCTCTGGTGGGATGCTCTCACAGCAGGAGTTTTCAGAGCCATCTCTTCACAACTTAGTTATACATTTTATCCTGCCTCCTACAAATATAACTTTGGTCCATAAAATCTGTGTGTGAAATAAGGTTAGTCACAGGACTTCCTGGCAGCAGCTCATAAATAAGCTTTCCTCACTTCCCTCTTATGAAAGGTCATCTCCCCTGCTACATTGACTTGTTTGTTTCCCTCCCCTCTTCTCCCATTTATCCCCTGACTCCCATTAGTATCTCAGTCAGTCTAGTAAACGGTTTGCCCCGTGGCAGCCTCATTAAACACAGCAGGAAGATCAGGCTCTGGAGCAAACTCTTGACACATCTCCTGGGGATGGGTCCTTTTGCACTTTCTGGTAGGTTATTTTGCTATCGTTCCTCATTCACACATTGAGCAAGGGGGAACCAATGGCCCAAGTATTCAGCAGCTCGTTAGCAGTGAAAGGTAATAGGGTCTGTGAAGCTTCTTCTTCCCTTCATCCCTTTCTCACTCATATCCTCCCCCTACTTTAACCTTTGTAGTTGCAGTTTCCTGGGCTGAGTGCTGTTCAACATCTTGTACTAGAGGGTGGTATTTAACTAAGTCTCACGATTGTTTTTTTATCTCTGAAAAATACACCCACTTTCCTGGATACAAAGGTGGCCAAGCACTAGCACACATGAAGGATTCACCACCCATTGTGTGTTTTATAGATGCAGCTTTCTAGCACACAGGTCATGCTGTCACCATCATGGCATTTACAGTCTCACCAATAGCCTTGCTGGCCTTGATCCATATGTTTACATCTGACTTCCTCATCAGCACAAGGGATAAGTGTACCTAGCAGTTGGACCAGATAGAGGAGAGTTCCGAAAGCAGCCAGGGGAGATGTGTACTCATGAGTCATCTGCTCTTTGGTTGCTCTTAGCCAGCAGAAAAGTGACTCTGTTGTGGAAATTTCCCTTCCTTGCTGCAGCCTCTTGACTTATTAAAGAAATATGGGTATTGATCTAGTATCGATACCCAACTGTGACGGACAAAAACTCTCTAACAGTTTAAAGTTAGAAAGTGTATGTTTATTACGGCTGGGCAGCACGAGGGATATTTCCCTAATTCGCACTGCGAAATTCACAGGTAATTACAAAGTCTTTTATTTACAAAAGTGTTGAATATCCAAAATACAAATGCATATTCATACCCCTGTCACCTCCCATTCCTCGCTTCGTATGTGTGAAAAGTGCATATTATATAGCTCTACGCAAGATATTTACTATATGTGTTGTGTTGTGTTAATTGTTAATGTTGTATTAATATTTTGATAGTATGGTAAATGTAGTTTTGTAGTTAAAATGTAGTTTTTATGTACCAACCACAGGAAAATGTAAATCTTTCAAAGAAGAAAGAATTTACTACTTCCTTATCAGAAGAGACCAGCTCCTCCTGCTTCTCTCAGCCTGGTGGACGCCATAGAGATTAAAGGAAAAAAGTGATACTAACCAGAGACAATTCTTTGTTTGAATGGAATTTATGCATCATGTATGAATTGTATGAATATTCAACAGGCTATTGCTTTTAAGAGATAATCCTTTGTTAACAGGGGTCCTCCTCCAGAGTTTGTGGCTCGGGAGAGGCACCCAGACGTCTGTAACTTTGTTTTTATTGTCTTGTATTGTCCTAACTCTAAAATTGTTCAATTTTTTACTCTAATTCTATTTTTATAACCATCTTATTTACTATTAAACTTTCAAAATTTTAAAACAAGTGATTGGCGTTTATCACAATTATGGTAGCAGAGGATGGTTAAAACACCTCACTGCTGGTGCCTTAGGAGAATCAGGGTGAGGACGGTGCGCCCTGCCCAGTTTGGCAGTCTCGCTTTGTGTTCTCCTGCTGTGACCGGCAGATGCAGGTCACGATGAATGGACAAAAGGAGGCAATAAAACAAAGAAAAGGGAAAAGATTCCCTAAAACCATGGTAGTTAGCCCCTAAGAGTAAAGTGTACACGAAGACCAAGACCCAAGGACAAAGGACAGGTAAGTACTGGTTTGGAGGGGCGGTTAAGGGGGGGATGAATGTGTGTGAATGAGAGGCAGCTGGTTATCCCAGACCTGCTAAGCGAGTGTGGAGTCTCCCATGCTGCGTTTCCGTTCTTTCGCGAGAAAGACGGCCAGTAAAGAGACGAAGCGAGTGATAAGAGTGAGAGAACCCCCCCAGGGAAACTGGGACTGAGTTTTAGAGAAGGGGTGGGACCCCTAGGAAGTAAAAAAAAAAAAAAAAGGTCTGCTGGATTGAGGGGTAATTGCCCCAAGATCATCCAGGACTGAAATCTGCTGGATTGAGGGGTTATTGCCCCAAGATCATCCAGGACTGAAACCTGCTGGGTTGAGGGGTAAGTGCCAAGAGCACCCAGGGTTCTGCCAGATTGAGGTTATGCCCAAGAGCATCTGGGGTTGAACAACACAGCTAGATTGAGGACTAAAGTGCCCGAGAGCATCTGGGGTTGGACAACACAGCTGGATTGAGGGGATATCCAAGAGCACCGGGACTGGCCAGTAACACCTAAAATTGTAATAGGTGATTAAAAAGTAAAAGGTACCTTATTGTTGTTTTGTTGTGTGAGAGTGAGTCACACACAAAATCTGCCTTAGTTTCCCCGGGCGGGTGGGGGGGCTGTGGAAAAGTGTGTGTGTGACCTGCAATTCAGCCCTTTTTCTCCAGGCGTGTGGAGTGGGGGGGGCAGTAAAGTGTAAGTGACATGCAAATTAGCCTCATAGGTGGATCTGCACCAGAGGCGACCAGATTCTGGGCCCTCCTCAGAGGCCCAGCTATACTGGAACCCAGAGACCAAATCCAAGGCGAGGGGGAGGACACACAAAGCCACGATTCTCTGGCGACAGGCTTCATGTCCTAAGAGTGTGAAAGAGTGTGTAAAAGTGAAGGAGGAATGAAGTAAGAGTAGATGGAAGAAAGCACATGTAATGTTGGCTGTTATATCTCCTTAGAGGGAGGTGTATTGTATTTGTGTGGGATAGAAGGGATTTTTGTGTGTGTGCATAGATAGAAGTGGTCTTTAGGTTGTAAGAGAAAGTGAAAAACAGAGGTGGGGGACAAATAGATAAAATCTTGAAAAATGGGACAGAAAAACAGTAAGTTGGATACAAGGAAGAAAAAAGAGTGTAAAAAATGACCAACAGAAATACCTCAAGATAGCCCTCTTGGCATTATGTTAGCTAACTGGGATAAAAACCCTTGTACAAAAAAAAAGGAAAAGGTAAAGATGATACAATTTTGCATGATAGAATGGGCAGAGAAAGAAATAAGATCTGACCACGTTTATTGGCCAAGATATGGCTCTTTTGAGAACTGGATCTGTCAGGCTCTAAATATATTTGTAAATTCAAAAGAACCGTTTAATCCTGAAGAAAGAGAATATGCCACATGTTGGACAGGAGATTTTAGGAGAATAAAAATCTTTAACGTATCAGAAACGCCCGAGACGAAACAAGAAAAGAAAAAGGGGAAAGAAAAGGGAAGGGAACAAGAAGAAAAGAAGGAAAAAGAGTGGGATCCTTTGCAGGCTTTGCCCCCTCCGTTCCCGCTCGCACTTCCGCCGTTCGCGGCCGAGGCCCCTGTCCCAAGTCCCGCTTCAGCCCCGCCCGCCGCCAGCGTGGGCTCGCAGCCTCCGGCAGCCCCGCCTGCCCCGGGTCTCGTCCCGAGCGCCGGTTCGCAGCCCGCGGCAGCTGTGCCGGTCCCCGCATATGCCCCATCCCCGGCCCCGCCGGTGAATTTGTCTGCCCCAGCCGCCTGGTCTGCGGCCGCCTTGGGGGCCGTGCCGGGGGCCTCTCCTAACGCGTGGTCTAGGGCCGCAGCCCAGACCGTGCCGGGGGTCCCGTTGGTCCCAGCCGTCCTATCTCCAATCGCTTCCCCCACTGCCCGATCCCCGGCTGCCCTGCCTGAGCCGGCTGCGCTGGGCGCTGCCGCCGCTCCTTTGTCTCTGCCGGGAGTCGCTGACTTAGCCGCCATTAGCCCCATTCAAGCTGGCCACGCTCCCCTCTGGTATCACCCGGAACTGCTCCCTCCTCCTGTCCCGGCAGCAAACCCCGCCTACGCTCCGCCCTTGGAGGACCAAGCCTCAGCGCTATGCCCTCCCCTTCCCCCCTTGCAGCCCCGAGCTCCGTTCCCTCGGTAACCACAGCGACTGCTCAGAGAAACGATTTCTCCCTAGAAATGCCTTACCGAATCACCAGAAGTTTTGTTAAAAGACAGCCCCCTCTGGATTCTTTCTCAAAACACGGGAAAAAGACTGCAGAGGATGAAAACCAAAAATGGGATAAAGAAATTAGTCTATTCCCACTGAGAGAAGTTCCAATGGGGGGGTGGGTGGGGGGGGGGGGGGGTGGGACAGGTTTTGTAAATGCCCCTTTGACTTCTTCTGAGGTCAGAAATTTTTAAAAAGAGATCAAAGGAATTTTAGAAGATCCTATCGGCACCGCTGAACAACTAGACCAGTTCTTAGGTCCAAATATTTATACTTGGGAAGAGATGCAGTCTATAATGAAAATAATATTTTCTCAGGAAGAAAGGCAACTAATCAGAGCAGCTGGAATAAAAGTTTGGGAAAAAGAGAACCCACAGGGGCCCCCTGGAGAAGACAAAATGCCAACTGTGCCTCCTGAGTGGGGTCAAAATAATGAGGAAGGGAGGAAACACATGAATGAATATCGTAATTTAATAATCAAGGGAATAAAAGAGGCAGCACCCCGAGGGCAAAATGCTAAAAAAGCTTTTGAGGCACAGCAAGAAAAAGAAGAATCTCCAACTGAATGGTTGGACAGACTTAGGAAAAATATGAAACAATATTCTGGAATAGACCCTGAAACTGATGTGGGAAAAACTTTGTTAAGGATTAACTTTGTTACAAATGCTTGGCCAGATATTAGAAAAAAATTAGAAAAAATTGAGGATTGGCATAATAAATCATTAGATGACTTACTAAAGGAGGCTCAAAAAGTATATGTTCGAAGAGATGAAGAGAAAGCTAAACTGAAAGCAAAATTTATGGCAGTCACCATGCGAGAAAACAATTTCCAAAAAATTCAAAAACATACAGGCACTACTTCTAGAGATAAAATTAATAGAGACAGGGGAAAGGAAAAAAATAGAATCCCAATACAAACCAAGTCTCTGCAGCATTCCAGGAATGTCTGCTTTTACTGTGGGGGTGAGGGACATTATAGGAAAAATTGTCCTAAGCAGGTAATAGATCTGAAAATCTTCAAAGGAATGAGCACAGAGGAGGAATAGGGAGGTCAAAGGCTCTATTTTTTAGGGGACAAATACCATCTAGAGCCTGTGATAACTCTGAAAGTGGGTCCCCAAGAAGAAGAATTGGAATTTGTAGTAGATACAGGGGCAGAAAGAACCTGCCTGCTAAATGTACCCAAAGGTTATAGTGTGAGTAAAGACACTGCAAAAGTAACAGGTGCAAAAGGAGAAACTTTTACAGTTCCAGTCATTAAAGATGTAGTAATTGAAGGGGAAACTAAAATTTGGGTGGGAGATGTTTTATTGGTCCCAAAGGCAGGTAGCAACTTACTAGGAAGAGACTTACAAGTGAAATTAGGAATAGGGGTTATACCAGAAGATGGGAAAATGACAGCTAAAGTTTTAAAATTAGGCCAAGAGGATGAAAAAAAAATTAACAAGGAAGTTTGGGCTGGGGAAGGAAATAGGGGAGTGTCCTAGGGTAACTTTATGATGCCTGTATCCCCAATCGTCTGTTCTGTTTGTGCTGTATATTGAGTCCTGTGCCTTTAAGACTGGTTCTAAGAGCAAGGAGAAGCGCGGAGTTTGTTTTGAGAAAACTGCCTGACTCCTCCACATTCTTCTGTGGACAGCGTGTTCGGCGGAGGCTTAGAGAGACTGCAGGACAGAGATCTTGTTTTGCTTTTAGTTAGTTTCAGCTAGCTAGGGCAGAGAAGTTCCCTGGACTGTTTTTTTTCCCCTTTTTCTTGGAACTGTTTAAACCTGCTCTGGACTGAAAACCCAGGGGAGCACTAGGGGCTGCACCTGCGGCCCACCGGGGCCTGGACCTCGGCATTTTCCAGCAGCGCCAAAGGGACTGGGACTGAGGAGAAGCACTGAGAGAGAGAGCCAAGCTACACCCACGGCAAGGACTTTCTCAATTTGCCATCTCACTTCAGAAGGAGAGGTTTTATTTTTTCATATTATTCATTCTTTATACTTGTATGCACTTCATTTGTTTAGTAAAATAGTTTTTCCCACTTTTCTCCAAAGGGTTTTTTTTTTTACCGGACCGGTTGGAGAGAGGGGCCACTTAAGTTTGCTTCCTTAGAAGGATCCTATACAGGGGTTTTCTCCCAAATTTGTCCCAAACCAGGACATACTTCTAACTGGCGCCCACTGTGGGGCACAAGAGAGTAGAAAAAACTTGTATTGATTATTATTAACTGCATTTCTTGTTTGTCCTTTGGGTGAGGATTAAACAGTCAGTGGCCATGTTGCTTCTTGAATTCCTAATGTCTCTTAAAATAGAGTCTTTTCTGCATTTCTGTTCCCTAGGCTTTTTTGAGGTCTTAATACCTTTCTAGTCCCTAGGTTTGTTTTCTTACCCAGAAATAGCTCCAATATTGTCCCTAACATACAGCTTTTACACTAGGAATGCACAAATTAGAATAGTTATTTTGCTGGGTTTGGTGATTATGGTTTACAAGAAGCTTATAAAGATACTGGAGTTTGTTCTGGGTATGTTCAGTTTATAGTTTTTTCGTCCTACCCTGCGTCCTAGTTCCAGCAGCATGTTTTAGAGATTTATCAACAATTGCACCCAGTTTGTTAGAAGAGGAGTAGGGGATAAGGCCCTTCAGCCTCTTCTTTCCTTCTTCTCTTTTGAGTCAGTTACATCACTTTTGGAGAATGTTCAGGGTCTCCTGAATGTTAAAGACCCCACCTCCCTGGTATTTCACCTGGTGACTTTCCTCTATATAGTTTATAGCTTTTCTAGAATGAGTCACACACTGCTAAACACTGTAGGGCAGCAGATAGAGGCAAGGGAGCAGGGAGATAAATCAGTCACTCAGGCTGCAGCCAACCCCACAGCTACTCAGGCTGCAGGTAAACCAGACAGTGAGGCTAAGACACCAGCAGTTGCTGCAGTAAAGAAAAGAAAGAAGCACACGGACAAAACCGATCGACCAGTAGACGATGATTCAGGTGAAGGATCCTCAATGCCTCCTGACACCCAGTCAGGAGTCAAACCACCTGACACACAATCAGAAGCTGAAGCAACTGATGATACACAGTCAGAAACTGAACCAACTGATAGAAAATCGGAAGCCCAACCAGCTGCTACAAGATCAGGAGCCCAACCAACTGCTACAAGATCAAGAGCCTGACCAACTGCTGCAAGAGCAGGAGATACTATTGAGTCCTTTTCCCTGAAGGACCTTCGTAGCCTAAGAAAGGATTATACTCGATGACCTAATGAATCTATAATTAGTTAGTGTCCTAGGTTACAATGTAAAATGTGCCCAAAGTATGTATTCTATCACCATCTACATGAAATGCTGTTGTGCACCACTGTTTCCCGTGCCCCCTCCCTCCAGACTATCTTCTGTTAATGGCCCATCAATACCGCCCTGCATGACTCATAGATAACTCTCTCCAGGAGCTATCTCTGTTTAATAGGCAATCAAGGACCCATTGCAAAACTGATAAAATTATATCAGCCCATTGTGAGATGCTCCGCCCAGGGGGAGGAGCCAAGCATTCCCACCTGGATATAATCGGGGCCTTGGGACAGCACAGGCAGCCTTACCCACTGGATTCCCAGAGGACAAGAGCTACCAGACCTTTCTGCAAGAACACTGCTTCAACAAGACCACTTCATCTGGACTGCCACCACCACGGTTTCAGGTTGTATTCTGACTCTGTCAGTGATCTTTTGTACCATTGCATGTGTTTTATTTTATTTTACTTTTTTTTTCCTCTCCTATTAAATTGTTTTTCTGACTTGGAGTCTCTCGCTGGTTTTGCCTTCAAGCCAGCACATATATATTTTGGCGCCCAACGTGGGGCAGGAGGTACTGAGAAAAGTCAGAATTACAATTTTGTAGTAAGGAAAAAAGAAACAGCTGTCCGCTATGATGCTCAACATGCTTTCATATATCTTATACCTAGCTCTCTACATTTTCCCACACATGAGGCAGTATTTGCCGGTCTTAATGCTCATGTGTAGACCAGGGTATGGTACCAGAATTGCTGTATTGGTCTATTATGTTTATTGTATGATAACCTCTGAAGCAATGAGCATCATTCGGAATATATACTCTATTTTGTGTTCTTGTCCTGGTCCAGAATGCTACATCTGGGCTCTCAATAATCGCACCCAGCCCCTGTGGGGAGGGGTAAAGAATGATTTTTTCCAGTCTTTTAGGTATGGCACAGCAGTTTTCAAAAGTATTGAGTTCTCTCTAGGTGCCAAGGACAGCATAATATTGTTGTTAGTTCTGCTTTGCCTTCTCTGCACGGCCTGCACCATGTTTAGAAATCAAACACTATATGGGGTGGTGCAGCGTCTCCTTGAGGAGGAGGGAAAAAGAAACAAATGCAAAACAACGGCATCCGTGTCTACACAAACTGTCGTAGAGGAAACAGGAACCGCATCTATGCAGACTGTCACAGAAGAGAAAAGAACCAAAAACAAGGCAACAGTTTCTGCATCTACTCAGACCATCACAGAAGAGAAAGGAACCAAAAACAAAGCAACAGTGTCAGTGTCTACACAAGCTGTCACAGAGGAGAAAGAAACCAAAGGTGCCATCAGCATCTCCACACAAACTGTCACTGAAGCAGAACAACCTAAACCAGTAGCAGTTGCCCCTGTTCAGAAGAAGAAATCAAAGAGCAAATCAGTCCGCATAATGACTGATGAGGATGTGGCAGGACCTTCGCACCCAGCAGAAGAGACAGAGCTAGAGATCATCACCCGCTCTCTATCCCTGGGTGAACTGCGTGACCTGCGGAGGGAATTCACCCGCCAGACAAACGAGTCCATCCTAACCTGGCTGCTCCGCATCTGGGACGCTGCAGCCAATGACACCATTCTGGATGGAAGTGAGGCCAGGCAACTGGGATCGCTGTCTCGGGATGTGGTCATTGACCAGGGGATCGGGAGAACCCAACAAACTCTCAGCCTCTGGCGGCGACTGCTAACAAGTGTGAGGGACAGATACCTTTGTAAAGAAGACCTCCAAGTGCACCAAGGAAAATGGAGCACAATGGAACAAGGTACCCGATGCCTGAGGGAATTGGCTGTGCTGGAGATCATTTTCGCAGAAGACGAGAGATTTCCTAAAAGCCCAGATGATGTCCAGTGCACATCGCAGATGTGGTTGAGATTTGCACGGCTTGGACCAGAGATGTACTCCCGTTACCTGGCAACGCTGCAATGGAGGGAAGGTGAGGACAAGGTGGGCGTCTTGGTCAATAAACTAAGAATTTACGAGGATACTGTCACCGCCCCATTTCGTACCCATGTCTCATCCGTGGAAACAAGGCTGGCTGAGCAAGTCCGGAGCTTGATTGAAGAGGGCCATCAGAAACTAAAAAAGGAACTTAAGGAAGAAATTTACCACATCTCGCCAGAACCAACAAGAGTCTCTGCCATCAGGAGCAGGTACCCACCAGCCAGGGAGAGAGGATACACTCCACGGGGTAACCTCTGGTCTTTTCTTCGGGAACATGGAGAAGACATGAGGAATTGGGATGGAAAACCCACCTCCTCCTTGGCAGCCCGGGTACGTGAACTGAAGAGAGAGACACCTACCACGAAGAGCTCATCTAGAGCCAACACTGCTCCAGTCTCAAAGGCACAGAACCCCAGACAGTATAAGAAGAATGATATGACTGATCCACTTGAAGGGACCTCAGGAACATATTTACAGGAAGAAAGCAACGTGTACCATGACCAGGAATAGGGGGGCCCTGCCTCTAGCCAAGTAGAGGAAAGGGACAATCGGATCTATTGGACTGTGTGGATCCGATGGCCTGGCACATCTGACCCACAAAAATATACGGCTTTGGTTGACACTGGTGCCCAATGTACCCTGATGCCATCAAGGTATGTAGGAACAGAATCCATTTCTATTTCTGGAGTGACAGGAGGGTCCCAGCAGCTGACTGTATTGGAGGCCGAAGTGAGTTTAACCGGGAATGGATGGCAAAAACACCCCATCGTGACTGGCCCAGAGGCCCCATGCATCCTTGGCATAGACTACCTCAGAAATGGATACTTCAAAGATCCAAAAGGATATCGCTGGGCTTTTGGGATAGCTGCTGTAGAGACAGAAGACATCAGACAACTGAGTACCTTGCCTGGTCTCTCAGATGACTCCTGTGCTGTGGGACTACTAAGAGTTGAAGAACAACAGGTACCAATCGCCACAACAACAGTACACCGACGGCAATACCGCACCGACAGAGACTCTGTGACTCCTATCCATGAGATGATTCGGAAACTGGAGAGCCAAGGGGTGGTCAGCAAGGCTCGTTCACCTTTCAACAGCCCTATATGGCCAGTGCGTAAGTCCAGTGGAGAATGGAGACTGACTGTGGATTACCGTGCTCTGAATGAAGTCACCCCACCACTAAGTGCTGCTGTGCCAGACATGTTGGAGCTTCAGTACGAGCTAGAGTCCAAGGCAGCAAAGTGGTATGCGACCATTGATATTGCCAATGCCTTCTTCTCCATTCCTTTGGCAGCAGAGTGCAGGGCCCAGTTTGCCTTCACCTGGAAGGGCATACAGTACACCTGGAACCGACTGCCCCAGGGGTGGAAACACAGCCCCACCATCTGCCATGGACTGATCCAGACTGCACTGGAAAAAGGTGAGGCTCCTGAACATTTACAGTACATTGATGACATCATTGTATGGGGGAACACAGCAGGGGAAGTCTTTGAGAAAGGAGAAAAGATCATCCAGATTCTGCTGAAAGCTGGTTTTGCCATTAAGCGAAGTAAAGTGAAGGGACCGGCCCAAGAAATCCAGTTCCTGGGAGTAAAGTGGCAAGATGGACGGCGGCAGATTCCCACTGAGGTCATCAATAAGATCATCGCCATGTCCCCACCGACCAGCAAGAAGGAGACACAAGCTTTCCTAGGCGCCATAGGTTTCTGGAGGATGCACATTCCTGAGTACAGCCAGATTGTGAGCCCTCTCTACCTGGTCACCCGCAAGAAGAACGATTTCCACTGGGGCCCTGAACAGCAACAAGCCTTTGCCCAGATCAAGCAGGAGATCGCTCATGCGGTAGCCCTTGGCCCAGTGAGGACGGGACCAGAGGTGAAGAACGTGCTCTACTCAGCAGCCGGGAACAATGGCCTGTCTTGGAGTCTTTGGCAGAAGGTGCCTGGGGAGACTCGGGGCCGACCACTGGGATTCTGGAGCCGAAGCTACAGAGGATCTGAAGCCAACTACACTCCCACAGAGAAGGAAATCTTAGCCGCCTATGAAAGACTTCAAGCTGCCTCAGAAGTAATTGGCACTGAAACGCAGCTGCTTTTGGCACCTCGACTACCAGTGCTGGGATGGATGTTCAAGGGAAAGGTTCCTTCCACGCATCATGCCACTGACACCACATGGAGCAAATGGATTGCCCTCATCACACAGCGCGCCCGTATTGGAAACCCGAATCGCCCTGGGATTCTAGAAATTATAACTAACTGGCCTGAAGGTGAGACTTTTGGATTATCTTTTGAAGAAGAGGAAGAACAAGTGACACGTGCCGAGGAAGCCCCACCGTATAACGAGCTACCGGAGACTGAAAGACAATATGCCCTTTTCACTGACGGTTCCTGTCGAATTGTAGGCGCTAACCGGAAATGGAAGGCTGCAGTATGGAGCCCCACACGACGAGTTGCACAAGCTACTGAAGGACAAGGTGGATCAAGTCAAATTGCAGAACTTAAAGCCATCCAGCTAGCTTTAGATATTGCCGAACGAGAGAAGTGGCCAAGACTCTATCTCTACACCGACTCATGGATGGTAGCTAATGCTCTGTGGGGATGGCTGAACCGCTGGAAAAAGGCCAATTGGCAGCGCAGAGGGAAACCCATCTGGGCTGCTGAGATTTGGCAGGACATCGCCGCACGAGTAGAGAAGCTGACCGTTAAGGTTCGACACGTGGACGCACATGTGTCCAAGAGTCAGGCTAATGAAGAGCATCACAACAACGAGCAGGTGGACAAAGCCGCCAAGGTGAAAGTATCACAGGTGGATCTAGACTGGCAACACAAGGGAGAAGTATTCTTAGCCCGTTGGGCCCATGATGCGTCTGGTCATCAGGGGAGAGATGCAACATACCGATGGGCCCGTGACCGAGGGGTGGACCTTACTATGGACAACATCTCACAGGTCATCCACAACTGTGAGACCTGCACTGCAATCAAACAGGCCAAGCAGGTAAAGCCTCTGTGGTACGGTGGACGATGGTTGAAGTACAGGTATGGGGAGGCCTGGCAGATTGACTACATCACCCTTCCCCAAACCCGCCAAGGCAAGCGCTATGTGCTAACTATGGTGGAAGCCACCACTGGATGGTTAGAGACCTACCCTGTACCTCATGCTACTGCTTGGAATACTATCTTAGGCCTTGAAAAGCAGGTCTTGTGGAGACATGGCACTCCTGAGAGAATCGAGTCAGACAATGGGACCCATTTCAAGAACGGCCTTATAAACACCTGGGCTAGAGAACATGGCATTGAATGGATATATCACATCCCTTATCATGCACCAGCTGCCGGGAAAGTTGAACGGTGCAATGAGTTACTTAAGACTACCCTGAAGGCGCTCGGTGGGGGGACTTTCAAAAATTGGGAACTGAACTTAGCAAAGGCCACCTGGATGGTCAACACTCGAGGGTCAATCAATCGAGCTGGTCCTGCCCAGTCTGAACCCTTGCACACAGTGGATGGAGATAAAGTCCCTGTGGTACACATGAAAGGCATCTTAGGAAAAACTGTTTAGATTACTCCCACATCAAGCAAAGGCAGACCCATCCGTGGGATTGTTTTTGCTCAAGGACCTGGTTCCACTTGGTGGGTAATGCAGAAAGATGGGGAAACCCGTTGTGTACCACAGGGAGACCTAATTTTAAGTGAGAACTGAGTGTAGGGTTTCATTCTGTATATGTGTATATTTATCTATCTAGCTGTAAGAATGTATTAATTTAGGTATAATGTAGATGGTCATAGAATAAGGGGTGGATTATGTCCTAGGTTACAATGTAAAATGTGCCCAAAGTATGTATTCTATCACCATCTACATGAAATGTTGTTGTGCACCACTGTTTCCCGTGCCCCCTCCCTCCAGACTATCTTCTGTTAATGGCCCATCAATACCGCCCTGCATGACTCATAGATAACTCTCTCCAGGAGCTATCTCTGTTTAATAGGCAATCAAGGACCCATTGCAAAACTGATAAAATTATATCAGCCCATTGTGAGATGCTCCGCCCAGGGGGAGGAGCCAAGCATTCCCACCTGGATATAATCGGGGCCTTGGGACAGCACAGGCAGCCTTACCCACTGGATTCCCAGAGGACAAGAGCTACCAGACCTTTCTGCAAGAACACTGCTTCAACAAGACCACTTCATCTGGACTGCCACCACCACGGTTTCAGGTTGTATTCTGACTCTGTCAGTGATCTTTTGTACCATTGCATGTGTTTTATTTTATTTTACTTTTTTTTTCCTCTCCTATTAAATTGTTTTTCTGACTTGGAGTCTCTCGCTGGTTTTGCCTTCAAGCCAGCACAGTTAGTTAGTCCGTCTCTGGGATGCTGCAGGCGAGGCTACAATACTAGATAGCACTGAAGCGAGACATCTTCGGTCCCTATCACATAATCCAGTTATTGACCAAGAAATGATGAGGGAGGCTAGCCCTTGCAGTCTCTGGGAACGGGTCCTGAGAAGTGTGGCACAAAGATATCTGTGTGCCGACGATCTCTATATGCAGCAAACCCAGTAGAAAACCATCGAACAAGAGATCCAGCGCTTGAGGGAAATGGCAGTGGCGAAGATTGTCTTCTCAGATGACATAAACACTAGGAACCCCGACTTGGTATCATGTACACCTGTGATGTGGCGAAAACTTCTACGACTTAGGCCACAAGAATACTCCTCTGCTTTAGCAATAATGAAGCGGAATGAGACAGAGGAGACCGTGCTTAATATAGCGAAGAAGCTCCGAACATATGCAGATGCCGTGCATAGTCCAACACATGCAAGAATTGCAGCTCTAGAAACGCGTATGAAGAAATTAGAAGACAAGATAAAGAAGAATCACAAAGAACTCAAGCAGGACATTCTCCAAATCTCTGCAGTACAGGTTAGAGGCTCTGGCACCACACGCAAACGTTCCCTAAATAGAAAGAGAAAAGGCATCCCACGGGCTAAGCTGTGAGTCCTCCTGCGTAAATGTAGAGAAAACATGAAAAAATAGGATAGAGAATCTACTGATGCTATGACACAACGGCTGCATGAATTGTTGGATAGCAAGACTATGAGAAAAAGTTCCAGCAAGAAGGAAGCAGCTCCGGTTACCCAGGGAAATAAGGATAATCAAGCTTAGAGAGGCCCTGCCTCTAGCCAGGTAGAGGCTAAGAAAAACCGTGTTTTTTGGACTGTGTAGATTCGTTGGCCTAGCACATCAAAACCACAAAAATATGAGGCCTTAGTTGACACTGGTGCACAGTGCACATTACTCCCATCAAGACATGTAGGAGGAGAATCGGTTTCCATTGCTGAGGTGACAAAGAGTTCACAAGATTTTACTTTAGTGGAGGCTGATGTAAGCCTGACTGGAAATGAGTGGAAGAGACACCCTATTGTGACTGGCCCAGAAGCTCCATGCATTTTGGGCATAGACTTCCTCCGAAATGGGTATTTCAAAGACCCAAAGGGATTTAGGTGGGCATTTAGAATAGCAGCCGTAGAGACAGAGAGTGTTAAGCAGTTGAATACCTTGCCTGGACTATCAGAGAACCCATCTGCTGTAAGTCTTCTGAAGGTAGAAGAGCAACAAGTGCCAATTGCCACTTCAATAGTGCATCGCCGACAGTACAGAACAACTCGAGATGCTGTGATTCCCATCCATAAGATGATCCGTGAGCTAAAGACTCAAGGTGTAGTCAGCAAAACCCACTCACCCTTCAACAGCCCCATCTGGCCTGTGCGCAAGTCTGACGGAGAATGGAGATTGACTGTAGACTACCGTGCCTTAAACAAAGTGACTCCACCATTGAGTGCTGCTCTGCCGGACATACTAGAACTCCAGTACGAGCTGGAGTCCAAAGCAGCAAAGTAATACGCCACAATTGACATTGCTAATGCATTTTTCTCCATTCCTCTAGCTGCAGAATGCAGGCCTCAGTTTGCCTTCACATGGAGAGGCGTGCAGTACACCTGAAACCGACTGCCCCGGGGGTGGAAACACAGCCCCACCATCTGCCATAGACTGATCCAGGCTGCACTAGAAAAGAGTGAGGCTCCAGAACATCTACAGTACATTGATGACATCATTGTGTGAAGAAACACAGCAATAGAAGTGTTTGAGAAAAGAGAAAAGATCATCCACATTCTCCTGAAGGCTAGCTTTGCTATCAAGAAGAGCAAAGTTAAGGGACCTGCTCTAGAGATCCAGTTTCTGGAAGTAAAGTGGCACGATAGAAAGCGTCAAATTCCCACTGAAGTCATCAACAAGATCACAGCAATGTGTCCACCAACTAACAAAAAAGAAACACAAGCTTTCCTAGGCGCCATAAGTTTCTGGAAGATGCACATTCCTGAGTACAGCCAGATTGTGAGCCCTCTCTACCTAATCACCCGCAAAAAGAATGATTTCTACTGGGGCCCTAAACAGCAACAAGCCTTTGTCCAGATCAAGCAAGAGATCGCTCATGCAGTGGCCCTTAGCCCAGTCAGGACAGGACCAGATGTAAAGAACGTGCTCTACTCAGCAGCCGAGAACAATGGCCTGTCCTGAAGCCTTTAGCAAAAGGAGCCTGGGGAGACTCGAGGCTGACCACTAGGATTCTAAAGTTGAAGCTACCGAGAGTCTGAAACCAACTACACTCCAACAGAGAAAGAAATCTTAGCTGCCTATGAAAGAGTTCAAGCCACCTCAAAAGTAGTAGAGACGGAAACACAACTCCTGCTAGCACCTCGACTACCAGTGCTAGGATGGATGTTCAAAGCAGAAGTTCCCTCTACCCACCATGCCACCAATGCCACATGGAGCAAATAGATTGCCCTCATCACTCAGCGCGCCCGCATTGGAAACCCAAATCGCCCCGGGATTTTGGAAATAATTACAAACTAGCCAGAAAGTGAAAACTTTAGTCTCATAGATGAAAAAGAGCAGGAACAAATGACACGTGCTGAAGAAGCTCCACCATACAACCAACTGCCAGCAGAAAAAACACGCTATGCTCTTTTCACTGACAGTTCCTGCCGCATCGTTGAGATAAAACGAAAGTGGAAAGCAGCTGTATAGAGTCCCACAAGACAAGTTGCACAAGCCACTGAAAGAGAAAGTGAGTCAAGCCAACTCGCTGAGCTCAAAGCTGTTCAACTGGCCCTGGACATTGCTGAAAGAGAGAAGTAGCCAAAGCTCTACCTCTACACTGATTCGTAGATAGTATCCAATGCTCTGTGGGGATGGCTGGAAAAGTAGAAAAAAGCCAACTAGCAGCATAAGAGAAAACCAATCTGGGCTGCAGATAAGTGGAAAGACATTGCCGCTCAGGTAGAGAAGCTACCTTTCAAAGTCCGTCATGTAGATGCCCATGTCCCCAAAAGTCAAGCTAATGAGGAGCACCGAAACAACAAGCAGGTAGATCAGGCTGCAAAGATAGAAGTGTCAAAGATAGACTTAGATTGGCAACACAAGGGAGAGTTGTTTCTAGCTCGATAAGCCCATGATGCCTCAGGCCATCAGGGCAGAGATGCCACCTATAAGTGGGCCCGAGACCGAGGGGTGGATCTAACCATGGACAGTATTTCTCAAGTTATCCATGACTGTGAGACGTGTGCTGCCATCAAGCAGGCCAAGCGGGTGAAGCCCCTGTGGTATGGCGGGCGATGGTCCAAGTATAAGTATGAGGAAGCCTAGCAGATTGACTACATCACCCTTCCCCAAACCCGCCAAGGCAAGCTCTACGTGCTCACAATAGTAGAGGCCACCACAGGATGGCTGGAGACCTACCCTGTGCCTCACGCTACTGCCCAGAACACCATTCTAAGCCTTGAAAAACAAGTTCTTTGGAGGCATAGTGTTGGGAAGGATGAAGCCAGAAAGCCCTATAAATATGATTGCTTAGATTCTGAGAATGTGAAACGTGTAACTGAGATAGAATTGAAAGTAAGTTTTGATGTTTGAGATGTCCTAGCTGCTGGATGCCTAGGAAAACAACCCCCAATGTATGATTTATCCCACACTTGTAACACCCCCCTGAAGTATCAAGTATCTGTAACCCCATTGGCACAACCCTGTTACAGCCCACCTCGAGACCCCTTATCAGGGGGCTGCGAGAGTGGGCCTCTCTCTGTCTCTCCTCTCTTCTCTTCTTCTGCCTCTTCTCTGTTTCTTCTGTCCCTTCTCTCCTCTTATCTCTTTGTTTACCTCTTGCATCTTGCTCTTGGAATTTCCTTATCTCTCACTACCCCCACCTTCCAAGGCCATGCTTCAGCTGCGCCTGGCGGCTCTGAGCAAGGCCTCCCATCTTATACAATAAACGCCTTCTTCTAAAACCCAACTTCAGAGATCTCTCGTCTACATTCATCTACACCGTCCTGGAGTCCTCAGCAGCAGGAAGAGGCATATTTCTACAGCATAGTACCCCTGAGAGGATTAAGTCAGACAATAGAACTCATTTCAAGAACAACCTCATCAACAACTAAGCTAAGGAACATGGCATTGAGTGAGTGTACCATATCCCCTATCATGCACCAGCTTCAAGGAAAATAGAAAGATACAACAGACTACTAAAAACCACCCTAAAAGCACTGGGTAGAAGATCATTCAAAAACTGGGAGCAGCATCTAGCAAAGGCCACCTAGTTAGTTAACACCCGAGGTTCCACCAACAGAGCAGGCCCTGCCCAATCTGAGTCCCTACATACAGTAGATAGAGAGAAAGTCCCAGTAGTACATGTAAGAAGTTTGTTAGAGAAGACAGTTTAGATCAATTCTGCTTCAAGTACAAAAGATCCCATCCGTGGGATTGTCTTTGCTCAGGGACCAAGCTGCACATAGTGGGTAATGCAGAAAGATGGAACCACACGATGTGTACCCCAGGGAAATTTGATTGTTGGGTGAAAACCGTGTGTAATTATCACTGTGTGCTGAATAGTACTGCCACTGTATGTAGCTGTATATTGCATATTGTTTTTTATATAGATGTATGTGTGTGTAGAGCTAGAATATATATTAGTTTTAGTAAATTGACGATATGGGGATACAAGGGGTGGAATGTCCTAGGGTAACTTTATGATGCCTGTATCCCCAATCGTCTGTTCTGTTTGTGCTGTATATTGAGTCCTGTGCCTTTAAGACTGGTTCTAAGAGCAAGGAGAAGCGCGGAGTTTGTTTTGAGAAAACTGCCTGACTCCTCCACATTCTTCTGCGGACGGGGTGTTCGGCGGAGGCTTAGAGAGACTGCAGGACAGAGATCTTGTTTTGCTTTTAGTTAGTTTCAGCTAGCTAGGGCAGAGAAGTTCCCTGGACTGTTTTTTTTTCCCTTTTTCTTGGAACTGTTTAAACCTGCTCTGGACTGAAAACCCAGGGGAGCACTAGGGGCTGCACCTGCAGCCCACCGGGGCCTGGACCTCGGCATTTTCCAGCAGCGCCAAAGGGACTGGGACTGAGGAGAAGCACTGAGAGAGAGAGCCAAGCTACACCCACGGCAAGGACTTTCTCAATTTGCCATCTCACTTCAGAAGGAGAGGTTTTATTTTTTCATATTATTCATTCTTTATACTTGTATGCACTTCATTTGTTTAGTAAAATAGTTTTTCCCACTTTTCTCCAAAGGGTTTTTTTTTTTACCGGACCGGTTGGAGAGAGGGGCCACTTAAGTTTGCTTCCTTAGAAGGATCCTATACAGGGGTTTTCTCCCAAATTTGTCCCAAACCAAGACAGGGAGGATTAAATATTGACCCTATAAGTGTTACAATAGAGAGAGAAGATTGTCCCATACGTGTACGTCAATACCCCATATCTTTAGAGGGACGGGAAGGTTTGAAGCCAGTAATAGAAGGACTAATAAAGGACGGGACACTAGAACCTTGCATGTCTCCCCATAATACCCCTATTCTCCCAGTAAAGAAGCCTGATGGGAGTTATAGACTAGTACAAGATTTAAGGGAGGTTAACAAAAGAACTCGGTCTCGTTACCCAGTGGTACCCAATCCCTATACACTTCTAAGTAAAGTTCCACCCCAGCATCAGTGGTTTAGTGTAGTGGATCTTAAAGATGCTTTTTGGGCCTGTCCACTAGCCAAGGAGAGCCGAGATATCTTTGCCTTTGAATGGGAGGATCCAAAAACTGGAAGAAAGCAGCAATTAAGATGGACGAAATTACCGCAGGGGTTCACGGAGTCTCCAAACTTATTTGGGCAAGCTTTAGAAAAAATACTGCAAGCCTTCTCCACTCCTCCTAGAAAACAAATTATCCAATATGTGGATGATCTTCTACTATCTGGGGAAGATGAAGTTGAAGTTAGAGAAGCTACAATAAAGCTTTTAAATTTTCTTGGAGAAAAAGGATTAAGGGTATCAAAAGGGAAACTGCAATTTGTAGAACCAGAAGTAAAATATCTTGGACACTTGATAAGTAAGGGTAGTCGAAGGCTCAGTCCAGAGAGAATTGCAGGAATTCTATCCCTTCCACCTCCCTCTTCAAAGAGGGAAATCAGAAAACTACTCAGATTTTTGGGATATTGTAGATTATGGATTGAGGGGTACACACAGGCAGTAAAATTTTTGTATGAAAAATTGACAGAGGGAGATAATATAAAATGGACCAAGGAAGATGATGATAAATTAGAAAAATTGAAGTTAAAATTAGCCTCAATACCAGCTTTAAGCTTACCTTCACTAGAAAAACCCTTTCATCTGTATGTGAATGTAGAAAAGGGGGTAGCTCATGGAGTTCTAGTCCAGGAGTGGGGAGGAGTAAAGAGACCAGTAGCTTATTTATCAAAGATGTTAGACCCAGTGAGCCACGGCAGGCCAGTATGTATTCAAGCTATAGCCGCTACTGCAATCCTGGTAGAAGAAAGTCGTAAACTTACTTTTGGAGGTAAACTAATTGTGTGCACACCTCATGCGGTTTGAAATGTGTTAAATCAGAAAGCTGAAAATTGGTTGACAGACTCTAGAATGTTAAAATATGAAACAATTTTGATAGATAGTGATGATATGACATTAGAAGTAAACAGAAGTTTAAATCCAGCTCAATTTCTATATGGAGAACCAGCAGATAACCTAATACATAACTGTTTAGAAATTATCCAATACCAAACAAAAGTTTGGGGAGATCTTGAAGAACAAGCCCTTTCAGAAGGGGAAATAATCTACGTGGATGGTTCCTCCAGATGTCTACAAGGAAAAAGGATGTCAGGTTATGCAGCAGTTGATGGAAAAAACATGCAAACTATTGAAAAAGGAAAATTACCTTCAATCTGGTCAGCTCAAACTTGTGAATTATATGCTCTAAAAAAGGCACTGGAATATTTAGCACACAAGAAAGGAACTATATACACTGATTCGAGGTATGCTTTTGGAGTAGTACATACTTTTGGAAAAATTTGGGAAGAAAGAGGACTACTTAACTCAAGAGGAAAAGGATTAGTACATGAAGGACTCATTTTAGAGATTTTAGAAGCATTAAAACTACCTGAAGAAATAGCTATAGTACACATTAAGGGACACCAAAAAGGAGTGACCCCAGAAATAAGAGGAAATAATTTAGCAGATAAGGAAGCTAAGGATGCAGCAGAAAATGGAGCTGAAAGAGTCATGTTAATATTAACTCCAAATGAGAAAAAATTGGAAATCCCGAAGTTTAGTGAAGCAGAGAAAAATGAATTAAATAAGATAGGAGGAGAACAGGCTGAATCAGGGAAATGGAAACTTCCTGATGGAAGACAATTACTTAATAAAATACTGGCTAGAAAAATATTAGAAGATATGCATCAGAAAACCCACTGGGGTACTCAGGCCTTGTGTGATCATTTTTTAAGGAACTATGGATGCATTGGGATTTTTGGAGTAGCAAAGCAAGTAACTGAAAAATGTATAACTTGCCAAAGGATAAACAAAAAGGTAATGAGAAAAACAACATTAGAAGGTCGTGAGTTAGCTCTTCGACCATTTCAAAGTATCCAAGTAGATTTTACTGAACTTCCTCAAGTTCAAAGATGGAAGTATTTATTAGTAATAACCCATTGGGTAGAAGCAGTTCCCACTACCAAGGCCTCAGCCAACATGGTCAGTAAGACCCTTTTAGAACAGATTATTCCCAGATATGGAATGGTTAATAGAATAGACTCAGACAGAGGAACGCATTTTACATCAAAAGTGTTACAACAGATAATTCAATCTTTAGGGATAAAATGGGAGCTGCATACCCCATGGCATCCACAGAGTTCTGGTCGTGTAGAAAGGATGAACCAGACTTTAAAGAGAACTTTGACCAAATTAATAGTTGAAACCCAAATGTCATGGGTACAATGCCTACCTTTGGCTTTATTGAGGATCCGAACACAACCCCGGTCAGACCTGGGAGTGTCACCCTATGAAATGATGTTTGGGTTACCCTTTTTAACCACCCAACATGAAAATGCTACCTATGAGGTAGGGGAAATGAGCGTTAAAAGATACGTTAACACCATTGCAAAAACTCTTGAAAACTTACGGTTGAAAGGAATAATCCCTCAAACCACACCTTTAGACTTTAAAATCCATAATGTTCATCCAGGGGAATGGGTGCTAGTAAAAACCTGGAAAGAACAATCTTTAACTCCTCAATGGGAAGGTCCTTTTCAGGTATTGCTGACGACCGAGGCTGCGATCCGGACCAAGGAACGAGGGTGGATCCACGCCAGCAGAATCAAAGGACCTGTGGATGAACCTAAGGACTGGACGATTACATCTGAACCGGGTGATACAAAACTGACTCTTAAACGGGGACTGGGTGGTAATGAACTGGGAAGACCCAAATGGTCCAAGAAACATACCCAGGATCACACCTAATTGGGAGATAAGGCCAAGCTTATATCAGTGGTTTCAAGTACCGTCTGGACAAGTTTTGAGACGCCTCAGATACCCTCCTTGGGGAGGAATACTTCCACTCCAAACAGGAGGATCAGGACTGTTTCGGACAGAGAACTCTTGTATTCACGTCTTAGCCTGTGATTTATACAAGGAGGAAGAGGAGTTGCAACTTCCATCAGTGCCAGACCAAATACCCTGTTTGATCCACCCAAATACCAGACATGCTAGCTGGGTTAAATGTAAATGTTTAAATTCTGGGAAGAATTGGTATTGTAGTTCACACAAGCGACGCTCTCGTTGCAGGAAGTGTCAAGGGCCAAATCAATCTCCTATCCAAATAGAATTCCAAGAAACTGAAATAATAACTTTGTTTTGTGAATGGGAATTATTAGTGCCTGTTGAATGGGAGATACCTGAAGAACAGTGGGAAACGACAGTTAAGGAGTGTCAAAAACAATTTGTCTGGAAATTAGCTAAGAGGAAGTGACAAGGAAATAGAGGGCAAGACCAGATTGGCCTCTGTATTTGCCACCAAGAAGATCAAATACACCTGCTGTGGGTTGCAACCCCATAGGCATGGGAGGTGGGAGTATAAGCCATACTGGACCTCTGTTACTCCTTTTTCTGTCACTCAATTTTTGTCTTCTCCCTTTTGGGATATCGACAAGGCCATGTTACAGATGTTACCAAAAGCTGTACATGGAAAGACACCGAGGTTCTTTTTTCATCTCTCACACTCATGTCAACAGCCACTGTTATAACCCATCCAAATTAGGCAATTGCATACATAAAGGGAAGAAGTACTGGATTGCAGAGAACTTAGGAACAAGTGGTAGCAGGATGGGAAGTCAGTGCCCAAAAGAGGAGAGGTGGATTTGTTTTACCTACATTACTGGGAAAAAAGCACCAGATTTAGTAAAAGAGCAGTTGATAAGCAAAAAAGCTAAGTCAGTAAAACCACCTAAGCCTGTGCCAATTTCCATCAACGATTTGTATACCAAACTTGAACAGCAATTAGAGAAAGAAATAGATATCTCAAGGATGGGTAAAAATCAGTTTGTAGAATTGGGGGAAAGAATAAGTAAGGAACTTAACATAACCAATTGTTGGGTCTGTGGAGGGGCTTTGATGTCAGAAGAATGGCCATGGAAAGGCAGCAGCATAGGCCCATTTGAGCTTCTAAAATGGAACCAAGCAAGTACAAGTGGAGAAAACAGACCAGAAGGGTGGATTTTAAGCTCAACAGTGATAGGGGAAGAATGTCTCTGGCGCACTGGGAAAAGCTTCCTCTATGAAGTAGGAAAAACGCCCTGTAAAAGATATAAGGTTAGTAATGGAACTTCTGTATGGTGGGTCCCAAAAGCACCAACCACATATTGGACCCAAGAAAAAGCAAAAAAAGTGAATTGTAAGTATGATAACAAAATCAAACTTTTCAATGTAATGATACAAGTAAAAATCCTTACTATGGCATCCCGGAAGTTTCCAAATTTTGTGAGAATATAGATCAACAAAAATTTAACTATTGGAAAGCTCCAGACGGCTTATTTTGGATATGTGGAAAAAGAGCATACCCAAAACTCCCCTCCCAGTGGAAAGGGAGCTGTACTCTAGGAATTATACAGCCAGGATTTTTTCTTTTACCAGGACCTGATGGGGATCAATTAGGGATACCAGTTTATGAGGATCTAAAGAGAAACAAAAGAGAATTGATTGGAAGATTCCAAAAATGGGGAGATGAGGAATGGCCCCCTGAACGCATACTAGAAACATATGGGCCAGCCACCTGGGCACAAGATGGGAGTTGGGGATATCGAACCCCAATTTATATGCTAAATCGTATTATAAGACTTCAGGCCGCTGTAGAGATAATAACAAACAAAACTGGTCAGGCAATGGAATTAATATCAAGGCAACAAACCCAAACAAGAGCAGCCGTGTATCAGAATAGGTTGGCTTTAGACTATCTATTAGCTGAAGAAGGGGGTGTTTGTGGAAAGTTCAATACATCAGATTGTTGTTTAAAAATAGATGACAATGGAGATGCCATCCTGGACATAGTCAGTGATATCAGAAAAATCGCCCATGTACCAGTTCAAAAGTGGGAATCAATGCTAAATACTAGCTGGTGGGATAATGTGTTGGGAATAGAATGGTGGAAAAAGTTAGGCTTCTTCCTTTTATGCGCTACAGCTGGTCTAATATTTCTTCTTGGTTTGATCCCCTGTTTCATTCAGCTCATCACCAGTGTGGTACAAGGCATGCAATTAGTGAACATGGACCAAAAGTTGCCTACAACAACAACACCACAAAGGATTATGGTGTTAAAGAAACAAAATAATATAGAAGACCCCTTCAAAGAAGCGAGATTGATTTGTGAAAAAAATGAGCGAATAATGAAAGCTAGAAAACAATGAATATTGCTCAAGCCAAATTAATTATAAAAAGAAAGAGGGAGGATTGTGAAAAGTGCATATTATATGGCTCTACGCAAGATATTTACTATATGTGTTGTGTTGTGTTGTGTTAATTGTTAATGTTGTATTAATATTTTGATAGTATGGTAAATGTAGTTTTGTAGTTTAAATGTAGTTTTGCACCAACAACAGGAAAATGTAAATCTTTCAAAGAAAAAAGAATTTACTACTTCCTTATCAGAAGAGACCAGCTCCTCCTGCTTCTCTCAGCCTGGTGGACGCCATAGAGATTAAAGGAAAAAAGTGATACTAACCAGAGACAATTCTTTGTTTAAATGGAATTTATGCATCATGTATGAATTGTATGAATATTCAACAGGCTATTGCTTTTAAGAGATAATCCTTTGTTAACAGGGGTCCTCCTCCAGAGCTTGTGGCTCAGGAGAGGCACCCAGACATCTGTAACATTGTTTTTATTGTCTTGTATTGTCCTAACTCTAAAATTGTTCAATTTTTTACTCTAATTCTATTTTTATAACCATCTTATTTACTATTAAACTTTTAAAATTTTAAAACAAGTGATTGGCGTTTATCACAGTATGCTAATTGGCAAAAAGGCTATTAAGCATGCATACTTTGTTTCTTAAAATGAGTTGGGGGTCTCTTATGGGGAGGGGTCACCCAAAATGAGGAAGTAAGATGAGTCTTCCTCATCCTGACCTTTCTGCCTTTTCAATGCATTCATGACAAATGATTCCTTGGTAGAACTTACAGTTTCCTGTGTTGAATGGGTCCTTTAAGCAGGAAATCTGCAGCTGTCTTATGTCCTATTTACCACATTTGTTTTTCATTACAAGCACAACTACATAAACGTAAACCTGACAAGAATTGAGTTACAAGATCCGGGGTAGCTTATCTAAGATCTGGCTTCTGTAAACTGCGAACAAAGATTACCTATCTACTTCAGCTAATTCAGCAACTTATTATCTTAACTTTCCTAAAAATCCTTAGTTCCTCAAAATTAACGTCTCATTCCCCACTTCTTCTTTGAAATGAGTAAATTCTTTTACTCAGTATACAGTCTTCCTCATCTATCCAAGCTGTACAGCTAGTGTCTCTCAAGACCAAGCCATACGCCTTTGACAGTGATGTTAAAGCTGCCACTCGTCGTAGCATCCTCCAATTCCAAACAAGTATTACAATGGATAACACTAAACATATGCTGACCAAAATAAGCAACACAACTATAGGGTGGATTAAGGTATTCAATATTCCGGTTGCTGTTGGTGACCACCCAAAAAGCACATCCCACCAATGATGAGACAAATGTTTCTCAAGCCTTTTAAAAACCCCTTTGATGGTCTCTGTGTCATGGTGTATAGTAATTAATGTCTTTTTCCCTTCATCTCTAATTTCTTTTAAGTTTTCTCTTTATTCATGATGTTTCAACAATTGAGCAACTAAAGCCAAATTCATTCCTATGGGCACAGGCAGTATCTTCTGCACAGTGGCTAGCTTGGCCTTTATATATTGATGTGATATTACGGGTACTCGATAGGAAAAATCACATCCCTTAATTCTAACAAAATTGCAAACACACAAATTGAATTGAGTCTCATTCACAATTTGGTTGTCTATCTTTATGATGGGGCATGCTGTCCTAAGACAGACACAACCTTGTCCTATATACACAAGTGAAGTTGTCTGTTTGCCTGGATGTGTTTCAAAGTGACAAATACTTTGGTCTGTGTCTAAACAAGTGTCTTTGTCACCCTCTAATGTCCCTTCACATATCTATCCTAGTTGTCTCCTCACAGTACAGGGCTCGAGATTAATAGTTTGCCACTTTCCTTTAATTTCTCGTGCCCACATTCTGTGTTCAGAAGGGTACAATACAGTTCCCTCGTGGTTTAATCCTAAGGGGACTATTGGGTGTATTAAGTCCACTGAGGCATCGTGTATAGTTAAAACAAAGGCTGTCACTACACTAGTCACAGGGTTATAGGTGAAATTGACCAACACCCACCAGGACTGAAGTTCCCTCTCCATATCAGAGGCATTATCCCAGACAATTTTGTGAATTTCAGCAGGGAATATTCCTTCTCCACCTTCCCTGATAACTGCGGCAGCCACTGATTGCATCCACAGTTGTGCCTGAGTACAGCCTAGGGCCAACGAGATGTTTTCACTAGCTGTGCCTAGTGTGTTAATTATTACTTCATGATCTCGCTCCTCTGTGTCTTCCCATTCTGGTAATATCTTGGTCAATTTCCAGTGATTGTTACCTAGTGCTAGTAGAGAGGATTGCAAAGGTTGTTGTAGTTTGACTAAATCGCTCCCTATTGTGGTTAATTTATTCAACAGCACTTCTGAATCTATTGTGTTCAGCACTCCCAGTCCTGTTCTCAGCAATCCCGTGAGATCCCTCTTGTTCCTAAAATTGGGAGGCATACTTTTTTGAAGCCAAGTAGTCCAGTCCATAAAGGAGTTCCTGAGAAATGGGGCACATTCTGGCCAAACGTGTGAAGCATTTACTTGTACTCCCATTTCTACTCGTTTTCAAGACCACTTTGGGTTAACTATCAGCTTCTGAACTCCTGTCTTCTTAATAGCATATGGCCCAATTTTGGTAACTACAGGAGTTATTTGTTCCTCCACTTCTGGAATAGCTGGCATCTTGATGATCACAGCCTTTCTTGGCACTGGTGGAGTAATTTTGGTCTGGTTCTTATGGTACTCAGTACATACCTGAGTGATGTTAAAGTAAATGTCATACCCCCTTATTGCACACCCCTCTATTTTGAGCCTAAACTCCAGACATTTACTCAAGCATTTATCACAGCATTCAGGACTAACCCTGATGAGTTTCATGGGTGGATGGTAAGCCTCGTGGAACCCATCCTGTACAAATGCATACTTACATCCCCAAACATTTCTTCCCTCCCACAAGCTTGCATTTGTGACTTTTAGTATCTTGTTTAAAGCCTTACGAGAGTAAGGATCATAAGCTCTTCCTTGGCACTGGTATATCCCAGTCACATTATAGCTTCGTGGTATTGTGTTGACTCCTGTTATGGTTAAGGTAATCACTACAATAGTTACAACTTTCCAAATAATGTCCAAAATAACTCTTAGTCCATTTATTCATTGTTCCAGCGAGCTTCAGCTTCAGTTTGTTATCGCCTGGTGTGGCCTTCCAAATTCCTTCTGGGGCTTTCTTCACTCGGGAGTGATGGATCCAGGCCTTCCGTTCTTTGATCTTGATTGCAGTGAAGGGAGTGAGGAGCACCTGGAATGGTCCTTCCCACTGTGGTTCTAAGGTTTTTTTCTGCAAAAGACTTAACATACACCTAATCCCCAGGTTGTACATCATGTACTGGCCCATCTAGTTCTCTGTTTTGAGTTCCAGCCACATATTTCTCAATTTCTCTAAGCTGTTTATTTAGGGCCACCATATATCCATGTAGGGTTTCTTCCCCTACTTGAATGGATGCTGTTCCCCCTTGAACTGCATATGGCCTTCCATACAATATTTCAAAAGGGCTTCGTTTCTCTTTTGCCCTTGGTTTTGTCCAAATTTGCAACAAGGCCAATGGGAGAGCCTGGGGCCAGGGCAAATTTGCTTCTTGCCCCAATCTCACAATTTGCTGTTTAATCAAATGGTTCATCTTTTCCACCTGGCCACTAGATTGAGGGTGGTATGGGGTGTGCAATTCCCAGTCTATTCCCAGGTGGTGACTTATTTGCTGCACAATTTTCGAAATAAAGTGTGGTCCCCTATCTGAGGATATGGTGGCTGGAACTCCAAACCGTGGTATTATTTCTTGCAACAGCACTTTGGTCACCTCTCGGGCCTTAGCTGTTCTGGCAGGAAAGGCTTCTGGCCATCCTGAAAAGGTATCAGTTAACACCAATAGGTAACGATACCCTCCCTTCCTGGGCAGTTCTGTAAAATCAATTTGCCATTGTTGCCCAGGTCCACAACCTTTCCCAATTTGTCCCACTTTAGGCTTTGGGGTATTTTTAGGGTTAGTTCGGAGGCAAAGACTACACTGACGAGTTACTTGTATCACTGTGCCCTGCAATTTCCTGGCCATGATTTTTTCTTTCAAATGGTTATACAGGGCATCTATTCCCCAGTGTGTTTTCTCATGTTCCCTCTGTACTAATGACCACAACAAATAGGAGGGTATTACAAGTTTTCCTTCTTCTGTTACAGCCCATCCCTCCTGGTTATAACTTGCCTTTTCTACCTTGATAAGTTTCTTATCTTTCTTATTGTACACTGGCTTACCTTCAATAGAAACTTTTCCATCTGGAATCAATGCTGCCTCAACAGCCTTATCAGGTACTTCACCTTTTCCTGTCTTTTGCCTTTCTGTCCGCCAGCATATTCCCTTCTTCTAATTCAGAGCTCACTTTTTGGTGTGCCTTGATGTGCATTACGGCTACTCTCTCAGGTAGTTGTATGGCATCTAATAGCCTCAGTATCTCTTGTGCATGTTTAATATTCTTGCCTTGTGAATTCAGCAGTCCTCTTTCCTTCCAGATGGCTCCGTGAGCATGAACCACTCCGAATGCATACCTTGGGTCTGTGTAGATGTTGATCTCTTTTCCTTTTGCCAGCTCTAGGGCTCAGATTAAGGCAATTATTTCAGCCTTCTGTGCAGATGTATTAGTTGGTAATGGTCGAGACTTTATTACCTCTTTGCTTGTGGTAACTGCATACCCAGCATGCCTTCTTCCACTGACGACATAGCTGCTTCCATCAGTAAACCAGGTCTCAGCATCCTCAAGCGGGGTGTCCTTCAGATCTGGGCGGCTTGAGTAGGTGGCTTCAATGGTCTCCAGGCAATCATGGATCACTGGTTCTCCCATACTCATCAATACTTTTGAGAGAAGTTGACAATGAAAATTTATATTCGTATCTATTGTGCATGAGGACATTGTTGCAAAACAGAAAACATAAATATTTTGTCTCGCACATCACAGCACATTCTTCTCTTCCAGGTTTTTTTAGCAGAAGGCAATGCACATGCAGACAAATTGACCATGCCAATTTCAAGGACTTTACCGAACATTTTTGAACAGGCAAAATTGAGTCATGCATTCTTTCATCAGAATGCTCAAGCACTAATGGACACTTTTCACATTTCCAAAAGTCAAGCAAAAGAAATCATTAGTGCTTGCCCTGATTGTCAGCTTGTTCAACCTCCTGCTTCCATGGGAGCAGTCAATCCAAGAGGATTGCACAGTTTGCAGTTATGGCAAACTGATGTCACAAAATATCCATCTTTTGGGAAACTCAAAAATGTTCATGTTTCAGTTGACACATTTTCAGGTGCAGTCTTCGCATCACTGCACACAGGTGAAACAGCACAACATGCTTGCGACATTTCTTGCAGGCATTTGCATCTTTGGGCGTGCCACAAGAAATCAAAACAGACAATGGACCAACATATATAGAGAAAGTGCTTGACAAATTCCTGAAGAGGTGGGGTGTCCATCATACCTTTGGTATCCCACACTCTCCAACAGGTCAAGCAATCATTGAAAGGACACATCAAACATTAAAATCCCTTTTGGACAGACAAAAAAGAGGGAAAGCAGACGCAACACCATACATGCGCTTGAATAAAGCCTTGTATGTGTTGAATTTTCTAAATTGCTCTTTTGCAGAGCCAACTCCACCAATCATCAGGCATTTTTCAAACAGCATGAGAGCAAAACTGAAGGAAAATCCTTTGGTTTTGGTCAGAAACCCAGAAACAGGACAAATTGAAGGGCCATTCAAATTAATAACTTGGGTCAAGGGATATGCTTGTGTCTCCACAGCAGTTGGGCCAAAGTGGCTGGCGGCGAGGCACGTGAAACCGTACCGAGTCCAGATGCAAGCAGAGACAGACCCCAAGACCGGAGGAAGAGAAGTGGGCACGCAGACGTGAGCCGGTGTCAAGACAGCAGACATCCTTTCGTTCTACGTGCGAAAGAGACTTTGGGACTTGTTTTCTTGGGGGCTTGGGTGGTGTTGCATTTCTAGGGATTCCCAGGGAAAAGAGGGCATTGAAAATGAAAGAACTATCCTCGTGCCTCATTCTCTCCTTGGTTGCCTCGAGCAATGCGGCAGTTTTGCCCGTGGCTCAACCAAAAGAGAATGTTTGGGAAACTCTAGCCAATGCATCAGGTTTGGACACCATCTGCCTGACTCACTCAAGACCAGGGAAACCTTTTTCAACTTGTTTAGTGGGGTTGCCAGTGAGCAAATGGCTAATTCCAGAAAACATCCCTCCAAAGATTTCAAAGTCCATTGTAGATCCAGTGGGCCAATGGGATGTTTGGACGAAATTCCTTCCTGCGGCTCCTTTTGAACCTCAGGGACTGGAAATTCTTGGATCGGTCCAAATGCAATTCTGTGTGAAATTTGGCCTTTCTGGGGTGACAAAAAATAAAACTGTGGACGTCACCCCAAACCTCAGTTTTTACAGAAATTCATCATCTTGGTGTAATTACACTAAGATGCTGGAAAAACCATCCAATCATGTTCCAGCTCAGTTGCCGAGGGGAAATTTTTTCATTTGTGGGGACAAAATTTGGCCCGCAATTCCTGCAAATGCCACAGGTGGTCCTTGCAGCATTGGAATGCTTTCATTGCTAACACCCGACATGACACTGATGAGAAAACTAAAACAGAGAGGGAAAAGATCGGTTCAGATGTATGATCCAAATTGTGATGATGATGTTCACACATGGAGCAAGGCTCAGAGAATTGCAGTTGCAATTTTTTCACCACAGGCAGCGTCAGGAGCAGCCTTGACACAATTGGATCACGTGGGTTGTTGGTTGAGCAAACATGCCCGAGCTGTCTCTCTTGCACTGAGTGACATGTTGTTAGACATTGATAGTGTAAGACGAGCAAGTCTCCAAAACAGGGCAGGGATTGATTATCTTTTGCTGACCCACGGGCATGGGTGTGAGGAATTTGAGGGAATGTGCTGCATGAATTTGTCGGATCATTCCAAATCCATTCATGAAAACATCAGGCAATTGAAGGAGAGTGTCAACAAACTTGGAGAGGTAACTGGGTCATGGATGGATGGTTTGTTCAATTTGTTTGACCTTTCACTATTGTGGAAGGAAATTTTGAAGATAGTTATATTTTAGTAGGGCTTGTAATCCTTCTCATGATTTTGCCGTGTTTGTTTCTATGTATATGGCAAGCCATGGACAAAGTGGCCAAGGAGGTGTTTTTGGTTCAAACAGGAGGGGGAGATGTTGGAGTCCAGGGCATTCCTTTGGTTGCCCTGGACGGTCAGGGACCTGGGCAGGGGGGTCTGGAACCCCAGCCCAGAGCTCAGAGAGACACTGGCTTTGATTTCAGTCCATGGGAAAAGCTTCCTACACTGAGAGAAGGTTTACAGGCCACAAGAATGTGAGAAATAGTAGTTTAGCTTATCACAGAATGAGAAAATAGTAGGTTTAGGTTCCTAGCATTGAAGTGAATGGGGACAAGATGGAGAATCTGGGGCGTTGTCTCCTTCTTCTTCTCCTTCTCCTTCCCTCACTCCATTGCTGCATTGACGTGGCACAAAGTAGTTAGTGAGGATTGGGTCAAAGTAAAGATGACCTTTTTAGTAATAGTGATAGACATTGGTAAGAAATAATAAACAAGAAATACGTAGTAATTAGTATAAAAGATAAGGACAGCCCAGCTCGGGGGGAGACGTGAGGAATCCATGCAGCTGCGAACATCTTGTCGGACTCTGAGAAAATTGTAAGATAAGAAACAATAAACGAAGTATGCAACCTTGAAAAATCTAAACCTGAGAACTCCGTCTCTTCCTTCAGCTCGGCTAGGAGCTGTGCAGAGGAGCAAGGACCCTGAAACCACCTGAATGTTGGGGTAAGCCCCCGACACCTCTGAGGAAGGAAGCTGGGTTCACAATGTTAGTTACCACAATTTCAACATCATCTTGTTCTACCAGTATGGCTTGGTACTTCAGAAATCTCTGTGGGGAGAGCCAGTGTCCCCCTTTTGCCTCAAGGACTGCAGACACTGTGTGAGATACTAGCACAGTCATCTTCCGGCCTAGGGTGAATTTGCGTGCCTCTTGGATGTTTATTGCTACTGCTGCAACTGCTCTGAGGCACCCTGGCCATCCTTTAGCTGCTGTGTCCAGTTGCTTGGAAAGATAGGCCACTGCCCTCCGGTACGGGCCTAGGTTCTGTGCTAATATTCCCAAGGCAATCCCCTGCTTCTCATGAGAAAACAGGAAAAATGGTTTACTTACGTTTGGAAGTCCCAGGGCTGGAGCTGACCTAAGGGCTTTCTTTAGTTGGTCAAAGGCTCAGGTTGCATCTTTTGTCCACTGAAGATCTCTGCTCCCTTCCGTGATTAAGGCATAGAGAGGTTTATCAAGCAACCCATAGTTATAAATCCACAGTCTGCACCACCCTGTCATGCCTAAAAAGGTTCTTAGTTCTTTCACTGTCTGAGGTTTTGGGGTCTGGCATATTGCTTCCTTGCGATCCTGCCCCAGAGTCCTTTGTCCAGCACTTACTTTGTAACCCAGGTAAATAACTGTTTGCCTCACCATTTGGGCTTTCTTCTGGGATACTCGATACCCCTGCAGGCCTAGAAAGTTTAGGAGGCTTACCGTCCAGTCCATGCATGTCTCCTGGGTCCGGGTGGCTATTAAGAGATCATCCACATACTGGAGTAACTGTCCTTCTCCTGGTGGAGGTTCCCAGGACTCTAAATCCTTGGCAAGCTGTTCCCCAAATATAGTGGGGGAGTTCTTGTACCCCTGCAGTAACACACACCATGTGAGCTGAGTTTTTCTTCCAGTTTTAGGGCTTTCCTACTCAAATGCAAAAATTTTCTGGCTGGCTTCATGGAGAGGGAGGCAAAAGAAAGCATCCTTTAGATCTAGAACAGTAAACCAAGTTAGTTCAGGTGTTAAACGGGTTAACAAGGTGTAGGGATTGGCAACCACTGGATACAAGTCTTCAGTTACCTTGTTAACAGCCCTTAAATCTTGTACTAATCTGTATGACCCATCAGGTTTCTTTACTGGCAGAATAGGAGTATTAAAATGTCGGGGTCGGGTTACCGGAGCCGCGGGAGAAATGCCTCATGCTGTCATGGTCAGCAGATCTCACTTTATTAAGGTTGCATTACATTTTTATACTTTTCATAATTAGCTCATACATATTGCAAAAGCCAAGCTCATCATTGGACATAACTAATTAACGCAAGCATTACTTAGCATCGACCTCAATAATTGCAAAACAGTTAAAGTCAGTACATCATATCTTTAGTTTCCCCATATTTGACTAATTTCACATCCGGCTTACATCCTGTTCTTCACATAAGCCTTCCTTCAAGGATAGCATATCCTTGAGGCCTAAATTCTTACTAGTTTAATCATGTCATGTCCCTTTTCTGCGAGCCACTGCTCTGATAAGCTCTCAACACTTCCCCCGTTTTCTTTTATGGCAAACATCGACATTTTTACATTCTCTACCATTGACATCATCATGCGTTGTATACATTGGAAAATGCATGGTCCTAAAAGTAAACAAGCATTTAAAGCTGGAAGAAGTCCAAACTGCATGTCCTCTCCAGAGTTAATCACGAACTGAGTCCCAGTCAGTCCCGGCAGGCTGTCAGCCTGTATCAGCAGTGGTTGGAGCGCCTTTCTTAAGCGATGAAGCCTCCTCCCTTCGGGGCTGTTCATTTATTGCAGCTCGCGTCCATCTAGCAGGAATCCAGGCGGGACCTGTTGGGGACAAAACACAAACATATCCTCGGCCCCAGTAAAGCACTTGTGCGGGGCCCTGCCATATTCCTGTTTTTGGGTCCCTATACTGGACAAAAATAGGTGGTGTGGGAGGGGACGCTGTCTGGAAGTGGGTAATAACAGGAGGGACTGTCCTATCTCCAAAAAGACACAAATGATTTAACACAAATAAGCATCTCAATAACTTCTCTTTCGGCTCTGTAATGTCTGAGAATTTGAGCAAATAGCGTTTCAAGGTCCCGTTAGCCCTCTCCACTACGGCCTGTCCCGTGGATACATGCGGGATTCCCCGTGTGTGCTTAATATTCCAAAACTGCATGTATTGTTGTATGCGCTGGCTACAGTATGCCGACCCATTATCTGTTTTAATGTTCTGAGGTACACCCATTACTGCAATACAGCTGTTAAGGTGCTTTTCAACATGTTTGGCTTGTTCCCCTGTTTGTGCTGTAGCCCACAAATAGTGACTAAATGTATCGATGGTGACATGCACATACTTAAGCCTCCCAAAAGCAGGAACATGCGTGACATCCATTTGCCATAGTTCATTTGGAGACAATCCTTTCGGATTTACCCCTAATCCTAATCCCACCCCTCCGTTATGATGGCTGCACACAGAACATGTTCTAACAATCGCCCTTGCTTCATTAACTGAAATATTGAATTCTCGTGCTAGCCCTTTTGCATTCTGATGAAAAATATTATGGCTCTCTTTGGCTTGTAAGGTGCGGGGCAAAACAGTTTGCTGACTAATAGCCACTAATCGGTCAGCTCGAGCGTTCCCTTCTCCTAAACCTTCTGTCCATTTGTGGCTTCTGACATGCATAATAGCATACGGACATTCTCTCATTTGTAAAGTTCGTTGGAGCTGTACGAACAGTTCACCCAATCGAGGATTATTTACTTCCTTTAGGCTAGCGTCTTCAATCCTGGAAGCAACTCCAACCACATAAAGAGAATCAGAAACAACATTAACGGGTCCCCAAAAGGTTTGGAACACCCATAGGACAGCTAGGAGTTCCAATGTTTGAAGGTTATCTTGTGGTGTTGCCAGGATAATGTGATCGTGCCATTGTCCATTTTCATTCCATGTCGCCGCTGCTCGGCGGGAACGCTTCCCGGCATCAGTAAACACTGTAGTTGATCCAGGAATGGGGTGATCTTCTCTTAATGGCTTAGTTATCAGCTGCCATTCTCCGAACCAATGCAACAATTTTGGTTTGAGGGGGCCTGTAGTAATCAAACTGGGTGATTGCAATAATGCTTCAGCAAGGTTATTAGAGTTAAGCAAGAACCAGTCCAAAGATGCTGTCTTGGTTTTGAAAAGACAGGTGTCTGCTAAGGAGAGGCAGGCCTCTCTAGGAAATGAGGAATTTGAATCCTTCCCTCCGTGTTATTATAATTTGGAAGATTAAAAAATAAAACTTTTCAGTCAGAGCTATGGGGAAAAAAAGAATAACAGTCCTTTACTAGTAAATATAACAGGACAGACAAAAAACAACAGTAATTATAACAATAGTAGAACAGAACCAAGAACCCCGAGGGCAAACGGTGGAGGCTCCGGCGCTGATGGCTGGAAGCCGGGCGCGGTGGATTGTCCTCCGCAGGCAGGGGGTGTCCTCGGCAGGCAGAGGTGGCAGTGCCGGAGAAGCCGCAGCGGCGGGACCCGGGCTCACCCAAAATCCAGCAGGATAGCGAAGAAACTCCGAATTCCTGGATACTCCAACAGATGGTAGAATTCCCAGGACCAGACTCCTTCGTTACCCGTGGACTGCAGCAGCCGTGGCCCGATCCCTGCTCCCCCCCGGAAAAAGAAAAAGAAAAGCCGCGAGATCCCCCCACCCTCAGCTCTCTCCAGGAGCTTTTTTCCCTCCCCCAAAACTAAGTTATCAGTTCTTTTGTCCACGTTAAGCACTCAGCACTTAGTCTCCTAGCAACTTGGGAGGGGGGAAAAAATTCTCCAGGAGACTTAAACCCCAACATTATCCACCCCGAATTTTTTTCCCACACGAACATATTATATTGAATTTAAATCTTTAAATAATATACATATATATACATGTGAATATAAATACAGACACAGTCACAGTGTTCACCGAAAAACAAGGTCCCCTTGAGGTATGCAGCGGGTCTCTCCATCCTTTTGCATCACCCACCATGTGCAGCCAGGTCCCTGAGCAAAAACAACCCCAGGAGCGGGATTGTCTTTGCTGGAGGCAGAATTAATCCAAACAGTTTTTCCCAGCATTCCTCTCATGTGTACTACAGGAACTTTATCTCCATCTCTTGTTCCCAGGGGCTCAGATTGGGCGGGGCCTGCTCGGTTGGTGGAACCTCGAGTGTTCACTAACCAGGTGGCCTTTGCTAAATTATTCTCCCAGTTCTTAAAAGTCCCCGCACCCAGTGCCTTTAAAGTGGTTTTAAGCAGGCCATTGCATCGTTCAACCTTCTCGGCTGCTGGCGCATGATAAGGAATATGGTACACCCACTCAATGCCATGTTCTCTAGCCCAGGTGTTTATAAGGCTGTTCTTGAAATGAGTCCCGTTGTCAGACTCAATCCTCTCAGGGGTACCATGTCTCCACAGGATTTGCTATTCAAGGCCCAGGATGGTGTTCCGGGCAGTAGCATGGGGCACAGGGTAGGTCTCCAACCATCCAGTGGTGGCTTCCACCATGGTCAGCACATAGCGCTTGCCTTGGCGGGTTTGGGGAAGGGTGATGTAGTCAATCTGCCAGGCTTCCCCGTACTTATACTTGGACCATCGCCCGCCATACCACAGGGGCTTCACCCGCTTGGCCTGCTTAATGGCAGCACACGTCTCACAGTCATGGATAACCTGAGAAATACTGTCCATGGTTAGATCCACCCCTCGGTCTTGTGCCCACTTATAGGTGGCATCTCTGCCCTGGTGACCTGAGGCATCATGGGCCCATCGAGCTAGAAACAACTCTCCCTTGTGTTGCCAATCTAAGTCTATCTTTGACACCTCTATCTTTGCAGCCTGATCTACCTGCTCGTTGTTTTGGTGCTCCTCATTAGCCCGACTCTTGGGGACATGGGCATCTACATGGCGGACTTTGACAGGTAGCTTCTCTACCCGAGCGGCAATGTCCTTCCACTCATCTGCAGCCCAGATTGGTTTTCCCCTACGCTGCCAATTGGCCTTTCTCCACCTGTCCAGCCAACCCCACAGAGCATTGGCCACCATCCACGAATCAGTGTAGAGGTAGAGCTTTGGCCACTTCTCTCTTTCAGCAATGTCCAGGGCCAGTTGAACAGCTTTGAGTTCAGCAAGTTGGCTTGACCCACCTTCTCCTTCAGTGGCTTGTGCAACCTGTCGTGTGGGGCTCCATACAGCTGCTTTCCACTTCCGGTTCATCCCTACGACGCGGCAGGAACCGTCAGTGAAAAGAGCATAGCGTGTTTCTTCTGCTGGCAGTTGGTTGTATGGTGGAGCTTCTTCAGCACGTGTCACTTGTTCTTGCTCCTCTTCATCCATGAGACCAAAGTTTTCACCTTCCGGCCAGTTTGTAATTATCTCCAAAATCCCAGGGCGATTTGGGTTTCCAATGCGGGCGCGCTGAGTGATGAGGGCAATCCATTTGCTCCATGTGGCATTGGTGGCATGATGGGTGGAGGGAACCTTTCCTTTAAACATCCACCCCAGCACCGGTAGTCGGGGTGCCAGGAGGAGTTGTGCTTCTGTGCCAATCACCTCTGAGGCAGCTTGAACTCCTTCATAGGCGGCCAAGATTTCCTTTTCTGTTGGAGTGTAGTTGGCTTCGGACCCTCTGTAGCTTCGGCTCCAGAATCCCAGTGGTCGGCCCCGAGTCTCCCCAGGCACCTTCTGCCAAAGGCTCCAGGACAGGCCATTGTTCCCGGCTGCTGAGTAGAGCACGTTCTTCACCTCTGGTCCCGTCCTCACTGGGCCAAGGGCCACTGCATGAGCGATCTCCTGCTTGATCTGGGCAAAGGCTTGTTGTTGTTCAGGGCCCCAGTGGAAATCGTTCTTCTTGCGGGTGACCAGGTAGAGAGGGCTCACAATCTGGCTGTACTCAGGAATGTGCATCCTCCAGAATCCTATGGCACCTAGGAAAGCTTGTGTCTCCTTCTTGCTGGTCGGTGGGGACATGGCGGTGATCTTATTGATGACCTCAGTGGGAATCTGCCGCCGTCCATCTTGCCACTTTACTCCCAGGAACTGGATCTCTCGGGCAGGTCCCTTGACCTTGCTCTGCTTGATGGCAAAACCAGCTTTCAGGAGAATTTGGATGATCTTCTCTCCTTTCTCAAACACTTCCATTGCCGTGTTCCCCCACACAATGATGTCATCGATATACTGTAGGTGCTCCGGAGCCTCACCCTTTTCCAGTGCAGCCTGGATCAGTCCATGGCAGATGGTGGGGCTGTGTTTCCACCCCTGGGGCAGTCGGTTCCAGGTGTACTGCACGCCCCTCCAGGTGAAAGCAAACTGAGGCCTGCATTCTGCAGCCAGAGGAATGGAGAAAAAGGCATTAGCAATGTCAATTGTGGCGTACCATTTTGCTGCCTTGGACTCCAGCTCGTACTGGAGTTCCAGCATGTCCGGCACAGCAGCGCTCAATGGTGGAGTCACTTCGTTCAAGGCACGATAGTCCACAGTCAATCTCCATTCTCCGTCAGGCTTGCGCACAGGCCAGATGGGGCTGTTGAAGGGTGAGTGGGTTTTGCTGACCACCCCTTGGGTCTCCAGCTCCCGAATCATCTTGTGGATGGGGATCACGGCATCTCGATTTGTCCGATACTGTCGGCGGTGCACTGTCAAAGTGGCAACTGGAACTCGTTGCTCTTCTACCTTTAGAAGTCCTACTGCAGATGGGTTCTCCGACAGTCCAGGCAAGCTATTCAATTTCTTAATGCCCTCTGCCTCCACAGCTGCTATTCCAAAAGCCCACCTGAGTCCTTTAGAGTCTTTGTAATAACCATTCCGGAGGAAGTCTATGCCCAAAATACACGGGGCCCCTGAGCCAGTCACAATTGGATGTTTCTGCCACTCCTTCCTGGTCAGGCTCACCTCGGCTTCCAACAGAGTCAATTCCTGTGATCCCCCCGTCACCCCAGCAATGGAAATAGGTTCTGTCCCCACATATTCTGATGGTATCAGGGTACACTGAGAACCAGTATCAACTAAAGCTTCATATTTCTGTGGCTCTGATGTGCCAGGCCATCGGATCCACACCGTCCAATAGACCCGGTTTTCCCGTGCCTCTCCCTGGCTAGAGGCAGGGCCCCTCTAGCACCGGTCATTATTCCCCTCCTGAGCATACATGGTAGAGGTTCCTTCACGGGGATCTGACATATCATCCTCACTTCTATAATACCTGGCAGCCTGGTCGTGCGATGTCGAGGCTACCTTCATCTTAGTGGAACCCCCTCGGTTAGTGTTTCTCTCCTTGAGCTCACGCACCCCTGCTGCCAGGGCAGAAGTGGGTTTCCCATGCCACCTTCCCATGTCTTCCCCATGGTCACTCAGAAAGAACCACAGGTCAGCTCGTGGGGTGTACCCTCTCTCTCTAGCTGGGGGCTGTTGAGCTCTGACTCTGGGGCCCGTAACTCGCACAGGTGCCACATGGGAACTGTTCCTCCTCATCTCCTCCCTCACCTCCCTTATCTCCTCTGTCACCTCCTCCATCCTCTCCCTGAGTTCCTTAGCCACGGCAGAGACCTGAGCCTGCATTGGGCTACTGATGATACTCTCATCATTTCTAAGCTTGTTGGCTACAGAACCCACTGTCTCTCGGTTGGTATCAGGATGAATTGTTGCAATGTATGTGGCGTATTGAGATGGTCCTAGAGTTGCCAGATTCCACAGCATTTGCCCTGTGCACTTGACTTTGTCGGGGTCATTATCATGCTGTCCACCCCTCCCAAAGAGTACCTCCAATACTGCCACTTCTCTCAACTGTTGGATCCCTTCCTCAAGGGTCTTCCAGTGCATTCTATGATGGTGCTCCTGCATTCTGTCTCTGTGGACAAACCTCTCCCATACACTCATTAAAAGCCGCTCCCAAAGGGAAAGGGGCCCTGGCTCCCTTACGAATACCTGATTCACACCTGAGTCCTGGGTCAAGGGTCCCAAATTCCTTGCCTCACTACTATCTAGCTGCACACCTGTACCTATAAGGTCCCAGACCCGAAGTAACCAGGCTGTATAAGCCTCACGTCCCCGCCGTGCAAGATCTTTTTGCAGATTACGGAGACTTTCATATGTCAGGGACTCAGTGATGATCTCAACCTCTGACTCCCCCCCGGGTTGTGAGGGCCCTCCTTTCTTATCCTTGTTGCCTGGGTGCTCTGATTTCACCTTATACTTCTTTGTTTCCACAGGGGCCACTGCTGCTGGCTGTGGCTGCCCCTGTGGTTCAGCTGGAACCTGGACGGTTGTAACGTCTGTGGGTTCTGCTGCTGCACCATCAGACTCTCCTTTGTTGGGGCAGGGGGAGGGTTTCCCAAGGTACTCCCTCAGCATCTGGCCCATCTCACGGATCTCCTTCACCCAATCTGGGTGGTTTATTCCTGAGGCAGGCTGTGGGACAGTGTCAGGTTGTGGGGCAGGGTCAGGCTGTGGGACGGGCTCAGGCTGTGGGGCAGCATCCTTATTCTCTAGGGTAGGTATCAGGGTGGTTATCCAGGTCAGTCTCCCCTTATCTCTAAATGCTAAACAGAACAGGCATACCAGCAACACCAGCCACTGTATGATGTCATTAACATTCAGAGATTTGAACCCTTCAAAGACTGGTGGGGTAGGCCCAAAGAGCTGGGTGAAGGGTTGTGAAAAAATTTCTCCTGGTGTCATTTCTTCACAGTAGGTACCGTTGTTAAAGTAACTCCAGAAACACACAGTTAGTGTATGATAGCCCTGAATCCATGTGCCTGCCTTCCAGAGGAAATTAAAAATCCACGATTTCCTCACTTCGTTAACCCATATAGCAAGATTGATGACAGCCACAGTAACCTTAGTTACAGGGCCCATGTTTAGAAAAGGGCCTGCAAATGGGAGAAATACGGCCACACCCACATGCCACCCAAACCAGGTTAAGCCAGACCACATGATATCCAGTGCACAGCAATGCAGGCACTTAAGAACTGTTATTCCTTTTTCTCTCAATGCCCCATGATATGGGCGCCAAATTCTGTCTTGGTTTTGAAAAGACAGGTGTCTGCTAAGGAGAGGCAGGCCTCTCTAGGAAATGAGGAATTTGAATCCTTCCCTCCGTGTTATTATAATTTGGAAGATTAAAAAATAAAACTTTTCAGTCAGAGCTATGGGGAAAAGGAATAACAGTCCTTTACTAGTAAATATAACAGGACAGACAAAAAACAACAGTAATTATAACAATAGTAGAACAGAACCAAGAACCCCGAGGGCAAACGGTGGAGGCTCCGGCGCTGATGGCTGGAAGCCGGGCGCGGTGGATTGTCCTCCGCAGGCAGGGGGTGTCCTCGGCAGGCAGAGGTGGCAGTGCCGGAGAAGCCGCAGCGGCGGGACCCGGGCTCACCCAAAATCCAGCAGGATAGCGAAGAAACTCCGAATTCCTGGATACTCCAACAGATGGTAGAATTCCCAGGACCAGACTCCTTCGTTACCCGTGGACTGCAGCAGCCGTGGCCCGATCCCTGCTCCCCCCGGAAAAAGAAAAAGAAAAGCCGCGAGATCCCCCCACCCTCCGCTCTCTCCGGGAGCTTTTTTCCCTCCCCCAAAACTAAGTTATCAGTTCTTTTGTCCACGTTAAGCACTCAGCACTTAGTCTCCTAGCAACTTGGGAGGGGGGAAAAAATTCTCCAGGAGACTTAAACCCCAACAGATGCTTTTTCCATTGGTAGTTGTATTGCATCGGGCTCTTTCCCACTAAGTTCGATTGCTCGAAGACGGCCTTTGACAATTAAGCCAGCTAATTTTTCAATTTTTTGTGTTATTGTTTTTCTTTGCTGCAAAGGAGGGCTTAACCATTCTATTATTCCTAAGTCTTTCCCCTTTTCTGCGCTCTTCCCCGTTTTCTTTTCCTGCGTGATCGCCCCTAGCAAATGATTTTTGCTATTCCAGATTGTTAAAGAAATGGGGCTGGAGGGGTTATAGCGTGTAACGAAACCGTTGGCAACACACCATAAAATGTTTTGAAGCGCAGTTTTCTGTTGAGGTGTCAGTGTAATAGGAGTAGATGGGTTAGTACCTTTTAGCAGGGGACGCAGTTCCTCTAAAAGTGTATTTGGGATGCCTACTACGGGCTTGAGCCACTGTAAATCCCCTAACAATTGCTGCGCTTCATGTAGGGTAGTCGGTTCAGTCTGAATGGTAAGTTTTTGTGGGCGCACTTGTTTTTGCGTGATGGTCCATCCCAAATATTTCCATGGGGCTTGTAGTTGAATTTTTTCTCTGGCCACAGTTAAACCATAGTCAGTCAATGTAGCGACAATAAATTGTACCTGGGATACATCAAATGGGTTACTCTGAGCAAACAAAATATCGTCCATGTAATGATAAATGATTGTGTCAGGTAAGGCTCTCCTGACAGGCTGTAAGGCTGTATCAACATATAGTTGACACAATGTAGGTGAATTACGCATGCCTTGCGGCAAAACTGTCCATTCAAAGCGTTTGTCAGGCTCACCTCTATTTAAAGAGGGGAGAGTAAATGCAAACCTCTTAGTATCCGTAGGGTGTAGGGGAATTGTGAAAAAGCAGTCCTTCAAATCAATGACTAAAATAGGCCAATCTTGTGGTAACATAGCTGGATTAGGAAGTCCTGGTTGTAAAGCTCCCATGGGTTCCATTTGTTGGTTAACTGCTCTTAAGTCCTGCAAAAGACGGTAACTTCCTGATTTCTTCTTGATGATAAAAACAGGTGTGTTCCATGGGCTGGTAGATGGTTTAAGGTGTCCAAGTTGTAATTGCTCCGCTACTAAACGGTGTGCTTGTTCAAGATTTTCCCTTTTTAGCGGCCATTGCTTAACTACCACAGGATCATCAGTTGTCCAGGTCAGCGGTAGAGGGAATGTCCAAGCAATGGCCGTCATGATAAAGGGCGATCAGTAAGCACGTACCCAAGCTGAGTCAAAACATCTCGTCCCAAAATGCAATCAACTTCTTCTGGCAATGGTGTCAACGAAAACACTGCTTTGGCCAGTTTATCGTCAACTTCCACAGTGAGGAGAGGGGAGCGTTGTGCCAATCTAATGCCTCCAATGCCTGAAACCGTAGTATTAGATGAAAGGAGAGGCCACATCTTTGGGTATTTAGTCAAATCAACAATACAAGTGTCCGCCCCAGTATCGAGCAGCGCTTTATGCAAGGTGGCTGTTTGTCCTTGATAATGTAAATGGCAGGTTCTCTTAGGTCTTGTAGATAAGTCTATAACGGGAAGAGTAATGGCTCCCGAGGAGCCAAGGCATCCGGTACCGCGTGGCTCCTTGGATCGTGGCAAAATGTTCGCAGTCAATTGTGGCAGAGGTACAAATTGAGCAATCCTCTGACCCTTTAGAATTTTTATTGGTGGATGAGGAGTACTGGCAATAACAAAAATTTCTCCTTCGGAGTCAGCGTCTACAACTCCTGGTTCAATAAACAGGCCTAGCACCGATCCCGATGAGCGACCTAAAATAAGTCCTCCTGTAGGCTGTCCATTAACAATAATGGGGCCAAAAACTCCGGTAGAAACGACATGCGGGCTGTTGTTAAACAAGGTAACAGTTACTGCTGCTGCCAGGTCCAATCCGAGGCTGCCGGAGGTTGCTGGCACAAGCTGGTTGTCGGCAGAGCAGCTGGAGCTACTTGTGTCTTGGCGCGGCCCAACTTCGCGCTGGTTTTGCAGTTTCCCGATCCGGACCGGGCACAGGCGGTGCTGTTATGGGTGTTAGAGCGGCATTTCTTGCACCAGATACCAGTAGCGCTGCACTCTCGACGGATATGCCCCAATTTTCCGCAGCGAAAACATTTCATTCTTCCTCCTGTATTAGAGCGCTGATGTGCCGTTGCTGCTTGGAGGGGTGCGAGGGCAGCTAAAACCTGAGTATGTGCTGAGGCGGTTTGCTCCCTAAAAGCCTGCGCTTGTTGCTGCAGTCCCTCCCTTATTTTCTGTAGAGCTTCTACCATAAAAACTTGAGTGCCTGAAGGCATGGATTCAGCTTTGTCTAACAAATCCTGCACATTCCAATGACCTGGGGCTGCAGCTATAAGGGAACGGGTATTAGCATTCCCATTTTGTAAAATACATTGCTTAACTAAAGCATCCTGCATATGATCAGCAATACCTGCCTTGCTTAATGCTTCAATTATTTTATCAACAAAAGATCCTAGGGGTTCATCTCTACCTTGTTTGATTCCCATATATATGGGGGTACCACCTGGAGCTCTGATTTTGCCCATCGCTCTTCTTGCTACTGCCATAGCCTCTCTTAACTTCTCCTGTCCTAAAGCTACCTGTGCCTCGATTCGATGAAATGGTCCTTGCCCCATAAGTTCATTCATTGTAAGTCCTGTCAAGGGATCACCCTGAGGTCGCGGCAAGGCAGCACTCACGGCTGCCTCTTCTCGCCAGCGAGCCTCAAATAGTAGCTGCTGATGTGGCGTATAAATAAGTTTAGAGATCCCTCTAATGTCCGATGGCAAAAGGAGGTTGGCATTAAACAAAAACTCTAACATTTGTTTAGCAGGCTCACTCGTAACTCCGTAGCTGGCTACAGTAGCTCTAAGCTGAGAAAGCAGCTTCCAGTCAAGATTTACAAGCTCAGCTCTTTGGCCCCCTTGCGGATTAGGTTGAAAAATAACAGGAAAAGCGCAAGTATCAATCTGTTCTTGGGCAGCCGCCGCAAGCTCAGGGTCTTCCCTTTGCCACCCTTGTTGCGCCAGAGCCGCCCATGTCTCCCTCCTGCCCTGTGCCATAGCCTCCGCGAGGTCCGAAAGGGCTCCGGGGCACGGCTCCGTGGCGGGGGGGTCAGGAGGCGTGGGAGACAGGGGGTCGGCATTAGAGGGCAGTGGCGGGGCCGTCGGCGGCGGCTGCGGTGGGGGCAAGTCAATAAAAGCCACCCCCGGGGGATTAGGATCAGAAGGGTGACCATAATAAATCTTATCTTTCCCCTGTGCTTCCTTAGCAGCTACAACCGCCTGCTTCTCAGCCTCACATTTAAGCAGTTCATTCTGTATAATCTTCCAAAACTTGCTCATTTTCTTAGCAGATTTATCATCATCTAAAACTAATTCCCACAACTTGTCCCCATATTTACGCCATTCTGCTAATTCATGCACAGCATGAGGGTTAGCAAAGAACCCATAAGAGGCAGCATGCCCCAGGAGAGAAGGAAGATCCTTATCTAAATCAAGACCCTTCACACCCCGCCTTTTTAAAAGGGAAGCGAAGAGATCATACGCTGCTTGCCTGTCCATGCTTACCGGTACCGTCGCAACCCTCCAGGCGTCGGCAGCGCGTGTCGGCAGGGCACACCTTTGTGTTCACCCCGGGTGAAAATCTCACCGTCGCAGAGGACCCGAGCCCAACGCAGCTCTGAGGAGGGAGGGGGAGAAGCCTGTTCGGGCGCCAGATGTCGGGGTCGGGTTACCGGAGCCGCGGGAGAAATGCCTCATGCTGTCATGGTCAGCAGATCTCACTTTATTAAGGTTGCATTACATTTTTATACTTTTCATAATTAGCTCATACATATTGCAAAAGCCAAGCTCATCATTGGACATAACTAATTAACGCAAGCATTACTTAGCATCGACCTCAATAATTGCAAAACAGTTAAAGTCAGTACATCATATCTTTAGTTTCCCCATATTTGACTAATTTCACATCCGGCTTACATCCTGTTCTTCACATAAGCCTTCCTTCAAGGATAGCATATCCTTGAGGCCTAAATTCTTACTAGTTTAATCATGTCATGTCCCTTTTCTGCGAGCCACTGCTCTGATAAGCTCTCAACATTAAAATCAGATTGACACTCTCTCAGTAGTCCTAGCTGCAGAAAGTTCTCAATAATTGGGCTAACCTCTTCTATATCTTCCTTCTTTAGGGGGTATTGTTTAACCCTTACTGGCTGTCCTCCCTCTTTAAGCCCAATTTGTACTGGTAGTGCATTCTTTGCTCTTCTTGGTATATTGGAGGCCCACACTCCTGGAAACACTTGATCCATTATTTTCCTAAAATTTTCCTTTTTACTTGCCACGTCAATTTCTTTGGTCACTAGCATTAAGTTTAACAGTTCTACATATTGTTGATCCTTTACCTCCAAACTAATTTCCCCATTTTTGAATATTATTCTTGCTTCCAGCTGCTCTAGCAAATCTCTGGCCAAAAGTGCAGATGGAGCATTAGGCATGTATAAAAATCGATGGATGCCCCACTGTTTTCCCAATTTATACTTCAATGGTTTGCAAAAATAAGCTCTTTCAGATTGGCCAGTTGCCCCCTTTACCATAACATAGTCACTGGTTACAGGTATTACGGCCTTATTCAACACTGAAAATGTTGCCCCTGTGTCTATCAAAAATTTCACTTCTTTTTCTTTGTTCCCCAGTTTGACTATAACCAGAGGGTCCCCTAGGGTAAGGCCCTCCGGTCCCCTTCAGTCCTCTTTTACATGAGCAACTGCTTTTCCCTTTTTCTGATCACCTTTTCTATGTTCATTACCCTTTCTTAATTCTGGGCACTGGTTTTTCCAGTGACCAAATTTCTTACAAAATGCACATTGATCTTTTCCTAGTCAGGGTGGTCCTTGTTTTGGTGGACCTTGTCCATGTTTTCCTTTTTCTCCTTCTTTTACTACTGCTGCTAGTTTCTTCATCCCTCGTTTATACCCTTCTTCCCAGTTACTAAAAACTCTCCAGGCCTCATCTAATAAAGTTTCTAAATTCCGGCTGTTTGGACCCCGGATCTTCTGGAGTTTCCGCCTAATATCTCCTGTGGATTGTCCTAAAAATAAATTTATTAATTGCTGCGTTCCTTCATCAGATCCAGGATCCAGGGTGGTGTGTCGGTGCATTGCGTCTCGCAGGTGATCTAGAAATTCAGAAGGTGTTTGAGAGGGGCCCTGTTTGATAGCATATAAGGCTGACCAGTTTATGGTTTTGGGGATTGCTCTTTCTAGCCCTTTTACTATTAGTTCTTGGTATCTCTTTAACCGCCCTAACTCCTCATCATCATTAGGATCCCAACCTGGGTCTTGAAGGGGAAATACATCTTTAACATCCTCCTGTGTTGTCCTACAATCATCTTCAGCTAGATCCCCAGCTACTTTCAAAACTAATTGTTTCTCAGTTTCTGTTAAGGCATCAAGTAGCAGTTGCAGATCTGCCCAATCAGGTGAATGCTGCTTAATCATAAACTTCATTTTCTTAGCAACCCCTATTGGATCACTTTGATAGCCCTTAGCAATCCTTTCCCAAATTTCTAAATCAATTGAGGAAAAGGGAACTTTAATCAGTTTTGTTTCCCCATCAGAGGTTATTGCTTGTCTTAGAGGTGCTTGTATGACCTCTCTGGTTTGTTTTCGGGTCCTTGATGCTATAGGTCCTTGTGAGGGAATCTTAGGACCTGGTGGGAGGGGTTCAGGTTCATCCCACTCACTGTCACTGCTAGGCAGTGGTGGATAAAATTTGGGTGGTTCCCAGGGTTTAGGAGTGGGTGGAGAAACCCCTACCTCAATTGCTGTCCTCCCAAAGGAAGATGAAGCTAAAGATGAAGTGGGGGAGGTTGGAGTCAATGATGGTTCTGAATTTGCGTCCCCCACCACCCTCCTCCTTTCCTGCCTCCTAGGGGGTGGCTTAAGTATGTCTTCTGTCTCTTGTTCCAAAGCCTCTGCTTGGTATACTTTGTCAGGATGGGTGCACCTCTGATTTATCGAGCAGGTACTACAACACCGTTTGGGCTTCCCTCTAGTAGCTTTATTATCCTTTTCAAGGGCTAATACTAAAGGATCAGATGGTGACCTCATTCCACAATCCCTTTGCCACTCGGGATGATTCCTGAGAGTGAAAAACATATCAGCATAAGCTACTTCTTGCCACTTTTGTTCACGCCGAAGGAAAAGCATCAATTGTAATAATGTCTCATAGTCCAGTGTACCGTTTACTGGCCACTTCACACCTTCATCAAGTTTATATAATGGCCACCATTGTGTACAAAGCTTAGCAAGCTCCCTCTTAGTTTCGGTACCACCACAGCCCACCAGTTCTTTCCAGTGTGTTAAGATACACCCTAAAGGGCTTCCTCTGGGAATCTCTTTGCTCTCATTTGCCCCCATGTTTAGAATCCCTTTTGGTCCAAGATGTTACAAAACACAAAGTAGACTACTTCAATTGCGTATCTCGGCACCAAAAATTTCTCGGCTATTTCTGCTAGCTCTGGGCATAAGTTCTGGGCTCTCTGCTTTCTGCACACAATCAAAGCCTTTTCTTAGAGAGACCCAACTCCAAACACCAACCGTTTTAGGTTCGCAAAGAAAATAGCCAGGGGTCCCTCACGACCCCAAACACACTCCACCAGATGTTTCAACAAGGTCTCGCCGAAAAATCCTACGGATTTCGGCCGGGACACCACACACAAATCCCTCCGTGAGAAGGAGGTGGTGGGGGTAACCCTGATCCCATGCTGCCTCTCCACTCCTCTGTGGTTAGGGACTACACCACCAGGACTTTAAAATATTACCACACACTCTAGCAACTGCAAGCCTCACAAACAAGCAAAAAACTTTTTCCCCCTTTAACTAAAACACTCACTCGCCAAAAGAACTTCTTAGGGTTTTACAGGGAGTTTAGAGATGCGGCCCGAGGCTGCAGAGCCTGGATTCCCCCGCGGTTACCTGGGAAACAAATCACCCCCTCCCAATTGCCGGGGCTGGCTCAGGTTTCAAACCTCCTTATGCCACTTGCTCCTTTTAGCTCAAAAAAATAAACAATTCAAACTTAGACAAATGCTTTTTTTCACCTAACAAAACGTCAGCAAAATCTTGCTGCCAAAAGCACACGCTGTTCAAGCTCACACACAGTCTAATTCCCCTCCAGCACACAATCTGGATACAATACAAACACTTTAAATCCTTCCAATCTCTCAAACAGAGGGATCCTTCTGCTGATCAGGCGGGGAATTCAAAAGGCTTTTACAACTTCAAGCTTGCAAAACTCCTAAAAACATTTACACAGGTTACTAAGACACTCCAAAATCACACAAATCAAAACGCTTACACAAACGCCCACAGACCACGATACATACGGTGCACCAGTAATTCTTCCACACCTGAAGACACAAACACACAAAACCACGAGACCACAAAACACGGATCTGTTCACACCACACACACCCAGTGCACTCGGGGCCGCAATCGGGATTTTCCGGGACCCACAACGGGACCCTTCGCGTCCCAGAACGGGCTCGCCACACGGATTATGGATTGTCAAGGTACCTTTAAACCACAGACTGTAACTGGAGCCACCGCTGCTCCTAATACACAACAACAACACCGGTTATTTTACTGCCGCCGCCGCTGCCCCCTCACGGGACACGGACTACCAAGGCACCTTTAAACTGCAAGATGACACAACAAAGACAGGTTGCTGCTGTCCCCACTACAGGACACGGACTACCAAACCACTGATACCAGGCTCCGCAGAGCTGTCACAACTGTTACAAACAAACCCAAGAGGCGTATGTTGTGCACGAGACGTCTCTCAGTGTCTTACCAACCGCCTACACCAAGGTACCTCTTTTCAAATATAAACATACCTTTTATCCGTAGTTCCAGCAGGTTCTGGTCTTCCCCTGGGTGGTCAGCAGGACCGCAGGAGCCCTCTGCCCAGAAAATTCCAGGTGGGCGCCCAGAGGGGTCCTGGACCCCGCTGGCCCCACGGCCAGAGAGAGCAGTCTCCTGCCTGGCTCGCCAAAATGACTTATTAAAGAAATATGGGTATTGATCTAGTATCGATACCCAACTGTGACAGACAAAAACTCTCTAACAGTTTAAAGTTAGAAAGTGTATGTTTATTACAGCTGGGCAGCACGGCGGGATATTTCCCTAATTCACACTGCGAAATTCACAGGTAACTACAAAGCCTTTTATTTACAAAAGTGTTGAATATCCAAAATACAAATGCATATTCATACCCCTGTCACCTCCCATTCCTCGCTTCGTAGGCTAATTGGCAAAAAGGCTATTAAGCATGCGTACTTTGTTTCTTAAAATGAGTCGGGGGTCTCTTCTGGGGAGGGGTCATCCGAAATGAGGAAGTAAGATGAGTCTTCCTCATCCTGACCTTTCTACCTTTTCAATGCATTCGTGACACATGAATTCCTTGGTAGAACTTACAGTTTCCTGTGTTGAATGGGTCCTTTAAGCAGGAAATCTGCAGCTGTCTTATGTCCTATTTACCACATTTTGTTTTTCATTACAAGCACAACTACATAAACGTAAACCTGACAAGAAATGAGTTACAAGATCCGGGGTAGCTTATCTAAGATCCGGCTTCTGTTAACTGCGAACAAAGATTACCTATCTACTTCAGCTAATTCAGCAACTTATTATCTTAACTTTCCTAAAAATCCTTAGTTCCTCAAAATTAACGTCTCACTCTGTCGTTGAACACACTGTACTTAGATCCACACACTCACCATGCTGGTGCCTTGATCTCACCCATTGACCCAGAGAAATCCTGGCCCTTGCCCAGAGTTTTATTTTACCTACCAGGCTCTGCCTGTGCCAGTTTGATTGCAGGTCTGGGACTAAGAACTGTCACCTTATTGTCACCCCATTTGTCCCCTGGCTAGTCACAGATGTGATGGAAGCTGGGTTGTCACCCTGGTTTTTCTGAGTTTTTTAAAGCCTTTTGATTGTTCATAAAATGGAGTCAGACCTTTTAGCTACTGTACAATATTAGGAGCAGTTTCTGCTTTTCTCACACATGTAACATAAACAAATCCTTTGTTTTTCATTCTCTGTCCTTTGTTTGCATATTTCTAACCTGAAAACAATTGTAACTGACAGTTGGTCTAGCCATTCGGCTGAGGGGTGAAAACTCCAGAAGCCAATCTTCAGCCAGACCCACAAATGTATAAAAAGTAAGAAATAAACAGGCAGAGGCTCTCCGCCTTGTTCTCCGCCTTGGTTCTCGGCTTTGGCTCTCTCGGAGGAACAACTCTGCCCTGCAAAATTTCTCGTCTACGTGTGATTGCTTTGCGTATCCCGATCACACTGGGTTGGTTTGCAGCATTGCTTGAGGGTTCATTTCCTGGAAACAAGAATTGTGAAGCCAGGAAAATTTTCAGATCACCCCATTTATATATTCAAACAAAGATGAAAACTTAGCAGGGTTTTCTCCTAGACCTGTGGTTCCTTTTCCTCTCTGTCATCATTTTACCCTGTCTTGCTGTAAAACTGACAAAGCTATCAACTCCTCATCTCAACCTCAGATTGCCCCCTTCCTCCTTACTGTCCTTGCTGAAGTCTTGAGCGTCTCCTGATTTTTTCACCCAAGAGCCACCATCTGTGACATCTAGCGGTTCACACAAAGCTGCATGCTTACTGTTCATGAGTGACAGCCCAACTGGGATACAGATGTTGAGTCTCATTTCCCACAGTCTGATGGCTTTTGGACATTTTTCCAGGAGATTTGTTCAATTCTCTCCTCTTGTTCAAGCTCCCTTTTAACAACCAGCTCAACTGAGTATGTCTTTTATGCAAATAGCAATTTCCTTTTGAAGCTCTCAGTGAAGGCCGTGTTTGTCACTGTAATGGTTTTAACTCAAAACTGGGCGGAAACACCAATTAATGTAGTGGTTTCACGTTCGCCAAATTCTGGTTGCTAAATTTAGTGTAGTGGTCTTAGCGTTTATTCTTTTTCTGTGGGAGAGAGATTAGGAGAAAAGCAAAGCAGGCTCAAGCTTAAAAATGAACAAATAGTTTTTGTGAAAAGTGCATATTATATGGCTCTACGCAAGATATTTACTATATGTATTATGTTATATTGATTGTTAGTGTTGTATTAATATTTTGATAGTATGGTAAATGTAGTTTTGTAGTTAAAATGTCATTTTTATGTACCAACCACAGGAAAACGTAAATCTTTCAGAGAAAAAAGAATTTACTACTTCCTTATCAGAAGAGACCAGCTCCTCCTGCTTCTCTCAGCCTGGTGGACGCCATAGAGATTAAAGGAAAAAAGTGATACTAACCTGTTGAGGGTTAAGTCTCCTGTAGAATTTTTTCCCCCTCCCAAGTTGCTAGGAGACTAAGTGCTGAGTGCTTAACCTGGACAAAAGAACTGATAACTTAGTTTTGGGGGAGGGAGAAAAGCTCCCGGAGAGAGCTGAGGGTGGGGGGATCTCGCGGCTCTTTCTTCTTCCGGGGGGAGCACCGATCGGGCCACGGCTGGCTGCTGGAGTCCACGGGTAACGGAGGAGTCTGGTCCTGGGAATTCTACCATCTGTTGGAGTACCCAAGAATTCAGAGTTTCTTCGCTGTCCTGCTGGATTTTGAGTGAGCCCGGGTCCCGCCGCTGCGGCTTCTCCGACACTGCCACCTCTGCCTGCCGAGGACACCCCCTGCCTGCGGAGGACAGTCCACCGCACCCGGCTTCCAGCCATCAGCGCCGGAGCTTCCACTGTTTGCCCTCGGGGTTCTTAGTTCTGTTCTACTATTGTTATAATTGCTGTTGTTTTTTGTCTGTCCTGTTATATTTACTAGTAAAGGACTGTTATTCTTTTTTTCCCCATAGCTCTGACTGAAAAGTTTTTTCTTTTAATCTTCCAAATTATAATAACATGGAGGGAAGGATTCAAATTCCTCATTTCCTAGAGAGGCCTGCCTCTCCATAGCAGACACCTGTCTTTTCAAAACCAAGACAGAATTTGGCGCCCATATTGTGGGGCATTGAGAGAAAAAGGAATAACAGTTCTTAAGTGCCTGCATTGCTGTGCACTGGATATCATGTGGTCTGGCTTAACCTGGTTTGGGTGGCATGTGGGTGTGGCCGTATTTGTCCCATTTGCAGGCCCTTTTCTAAACATGGGCCCTGTAACTAAGGTTACTGTGGCTGTCATCAATCTTGCTATATGGGTTAACGAAGTGAGGAAATCGTGGATTTTTAATTTCCTCTGGAAGGCAGGCACATGGATTCAGGGCTATCATACACTAACTGTGTGTTTCTGGGGTTACTTTAACAACGGTACCTACTGTGAAGAAATGACACCAGGGGAAATTTTTTCACAACCCTTCACCCAGCTCTTTGGGCCTACCCCACCAGTCTTTGAAGGGTTCAAATCTCTGAATGTTAATGACATCATACAGTGGCTGGTGTTGCTGGTATGCCTGTTCTGTTTAGCATTTAGAGATAAGGGGAGGCTGACCTGGATAACCACCCTGATACCTACCCTAGAGAATAAGGATACTGCCCCACAGCCTGAGCCCGTCCCACAGCCTGACCCTGCCCCACAGCCTGACCCTGCCCCACAGCCTGACCCTGCCCCACAGCCTGACACTGTCCCACAGCCTGCCTCAGGAATAAACCACCCAGATTGGGTGAAGGAGATAGGTGAGATGCTGAGGGAGTACCTTTCCCCTGTAGTAGCCTCATTAGCCCCAGCTGCTGGGAAACCCTCCCCCTGCCCCGACAAAGGAGAGTCTAACGGTGCAGCAGCAGAACCCACGGACGTTACAACCGCCCAGGTTCCAGCTGAACCACAGGGGCAGCCACAGCCAGCAGCAGTGGCCCCTGTGGAAACAAAGAAGTATAAGGTGAAATCAGAGCACCCAGGCAACAAGGATAAGAAAGGAGGGCCCTCACAACCTGCAGGGGAGTCAGAGGTTGAGATCATCACTGAGTCCCTGACATATGAAAGTCTGCGTAATCTGCAAAAAGATCTTGCACGGCGGGGACGTGAGGCTTATACAGCCTGGTTACTTCGGGTCTGGGACCTTATAGGTACAGGCATGCAACTAGATAGTAGTGAGGCAAGGAATTTGGGACCCTTGACCCAGGACTCAGGTGTGAATCAGGTATTCGTAAGGGAGCCAGGGCCCCTTTCCCTTTGGGAGCGGCTTTTAATGAGTGTACGGGAGAGGTTTGTCCACAGAGACAGAATGCAGGAGCACCATCATAGAATGCGCTGGAAGACCCTTGAGGAAGGGATCCAAGAGCTGAGAGAAGTGGCAGTATTGGAGGTACCCTTTGAGAGGGGTGGACAGCATGATAATGACCCCGACAAAGTCAGGTGCACAGGGCAAATGCTGTGGAATCTGGCAACTCTAGGACCATCTCAATACGCCACATACATTGCAACAATTCATCCTGATAACAACCGAGAGACAGTGGGTTCTGTAGCCAACAAGCTTAGAAATTATGAGAGTATCTTCAGTGGCCCAGTGCAGGCTCAGGTCTCTGCTGTGGCTAAGGAACTCAGAGAAGAGATAAGGGAGAAGATGGAGGAGGTGACAGAGAAGATGGAGGAGATGATGAGGAGGAACAGTTCCCATGTGGCACCGGTGCGAGTTACAGGCCCCAGAGTCAGAGCTCAACAGCCCCCAGCTAGAGAGAGAGGGTACACCCCACGAACTGACCTGTGGTACTTTCTGCGTGACCATGGGGAAGACATGGGAAGGTGGGATGGAAAACCCACTTCTACCCTGGCAGCAGGGGTGCGTGAGCTCAAGGAGAGAAACACTAACCGAGGGGGTTCCACTAAGATGAAGGTAGCCTCGACATCGCATGACCAGGCTGCCAGGTATTATAGAAGTGAGAATGATATGTCAGATCCCCGTGAAGGAACCTCTACCATGTATGCCCAGGAGGGGAATAATGACCGGTGCTAGAGGGGCCCTGCCTCTAGCCAGGGAGAGGCACGGGAAAACCGGGTCTATTGGACGGTGTGGATCCGATGGCCTGGCACATCAGAGCCACAGAAATATGAAGCTTTAGTTGATACTGGTTCTCAGTGTACCCTGATACCATCAGAATATGTGGGGACAGAACCTATTTCCATTGCTGGGGTGACGGGGGGATCACAGGAATTGACTCTGTTGGAAGCCGAGGTGAGCCTGACCAGGAAGGAGTGGCAGAAACATCCAATTGTGACTGGCTCAGGGGCCCCGTGTATTTTGGGCATAGACTTCCTCCGGAATGGTTATTACAAAGACTCTAAAGGACTCAGGTGGGCTTTTGGAATAGCAGCTGTGGAGGCAGAGGGCATTAAGAAATTGAATAGCTTGCCTGGACTGTCGGAGAACCCATCTGCAGTAGGACTTCTAAAGGTAGAAGAGCAACGAGTTCCAGTTGCCACTTTGACAGTGCACCGCCGACAGTATCGGACAAATCGAGATGCCGTGATCCCCATCCACAAGATGATTCGGGAGCTGGAGAGCCAAGGGGTGGTCAGCAAAACCCACTCACCCTTCAACAGCCCCATCTGGCCGGTGTGCAAGTCTGACGGAGAATGGAGATTGACTGTGGACTACCGCGCCTTGAACGAAGTGACTCCACCATTGAGCGCTGCTGTGCCGGACATGCTGGAACTCCAGTACGAGCTGGAGTCCAAGGCAGCAAAATGGTACGCCACAATTGACATTGCTAATGCCTTTTTCTCCATTCCTCTGGCTGCAGAATGCAGGCCTCAGTTTGCTTTCACCTGGAGGGGCGTGCAGTACACCTGGAACCGACTGCCCCAGGGGTGGAAACACAGCCCCACCATCTGCCATGGACTGATCCAGGCTGCACTGGAAAAGGGTGAGGCTCCGGAGCACCTACAGTGTATCGATGACATCATTGTATGGGGGACACACGGCAATGGAAGTGTTTGAGAAAGGAGAGAAGATCATCCACATTCTCCTGAAAGCTGGTTTTGCCATCAAGCAGAGCAAGGTCAAGGGACCTGCCCGAGAGATCCAGTTCCTGGGAGTAAAGTGGCAAGATGGACGGCGGCAGATTCCCACTGAGGTCATCAATAAGATCACCGCCATGTCCCCACCGACCAGCAAGAAGGAGACACAAGCTTTCCTAGGTGCCATAGGATTCTGGAGGATGCACATTCCTGAGTACAGCCAGATTGTGAGCCCTCTCTACCTGTCCACCCGCAAGAAGAACGATTTCCACTGGGGCCCTGAACAGCAACAAGCCTTTGCCCAGATCAAGCAGGAGATCGCTCATGCAGTAGCCCTTGGCCCAGTCAGGACGGGACCAGATGTGAAGAACGTGCTCTACTCAGCAGCCGGGAACAATGGCCTGTCCTGGAGCCTTTGGCAGAAGGCGCCTGGTGAGACTCGAGGCCGACCACTGGGATTCTGGAGCCGAAGCTACAGAGGGTCCGAAGCCAACTACACTCCAACAGAGAAGGAAATCTTGGCCGCCTATGAAGGAGTTCAAGCTGCCTCAGAGGTGATTGGCACAGAAGCACAACTCCTCCTGGCACCCCGACTACCGGTGCTGGGGTGGATGTTTAAAGGAAAGGTTCCCTCCACCCATCATGCCACCGACGCCACATGGAGCAAATGGATTGCTCTCATCACTCAGCACGCCCGCATTGGAAACCCAAATCGCCCTGGGATTTTGGAAATAATTACAAACTGGCCGGAAGGTGAGAACTTTGGTCTCACAGATGAAGAGGAGCAGGAACAAGTGACACGTGCCGAAGAGGGTCCGCCATACAACCAACTACCAGCAGAAGAAACACGCTATGCTCTTTTCACTGACGGTTCCTGCCGCATCGTAGGGATGAACCGGAAGTGGAAAGCAGCTATATGGAGCCCCACACGACAGGTTGCACAAGCCACTGAAGGAGAAGGTGGGTCAAGCCAACTTGCTGAACTCAAAGCTGTTCAACTGGCCCTGGACATTGCTGAAAGAGAGAAGTGACCAAAGCTCTACCTCTACACTGATTCGTGGATGGTGGCCAATGCTCTGTGGGGATGGCTGGAGAAGTGGAAAAAGGCCAATTGGCAGCGTAGGGGAAAGCCAATCTGGGCTGCAGATGAGTGGAAGGACATTGCCACTCGGGTAGAGAAGCTACCTGTAAAAGTCCGCCATGTAGATGCCCATGTCCCCAAGAGTCGGGCTAATGAGGAGCACCAAAACAACGAGCAGGTAGATCAAGCTGCAAAGATAGAGGTGTCAAAGATAGACTTAGATTGGCAACACAAGGGAGAGTTGTTCCTAGCTCGATGGGCCCATGATGCCTCAGGTCACCAGGGTAGAGATGCCACCTATAAGTGGGCACGAGACTGAGGGGTGGATCTAACCATGGACAGTATTTCTCAGGTTATCCATGACTGTGAGACGTGTCCTGCCATCAAGCAGGCCAAGCGGGTGAAGCCCCTGTGGTATGGCGGGCGATGGTCCAAGTATAAGTACGGGGAAGCCTGGCAGATTGACTACATCACCCTTCCCCAAACCCGCCAAGGCAAGCGCTATGTGCTGACCATGGTGGAAGCCACCACTGGATGGCTGGAGACCTACCCTGTGCCCCATGCTACTGCCCGGAACACCATCCTGGGCCTTGAAACGCAAATCCTGTGGAGACATGGTACCCCTGAGAGGATTGAGTCAGACAATGGGACTCATTTCAAGAACAGCCTTATAAACACCTGGGCTAGAGAACATGGCATTGAGTGGGTGTACCATATTCTTTATCATGCGCCAGCAGCCGGGAAGGTTGAACGATGCAATGGCCTGCTTAAAACCACTTTGAAGGCACTGGGTGGGGGGACTTTCAAGAACTGGGAGAATAATTTAGCAAAGGCCACCTGGTTAGTGAACACTCAAGGTTCTACCAACCGAGCAGGCCCCGCCCAATCTGAGCCCCTGGGAACAAGAGATGGAGATAAAGTTCCGGTAGTACACATGAGAGGAATGCTGGGAAAAACTGTTTGGATTAATTCTGCCTCCAGCAAAGACAATCCCGCTCCTGGGGTTGTTTTTGCTCAGGGACCTGGCTGCACATGGTGGGTGATGCAAAAAGATGGTGAGACCCGCTGCATACCTCAAGGGGACCTTGTTTTTCGGTGAACACTGTGACTGTGTCTGTATTTATATTCACATGTATATATATGTATAACATTTAAAGGTTTAAATTCTACATAATATGTTGGTGTGGGAAAAAATTCGGCGTGGATAATGTTGAGGGTTAAGTCTCCTGTAGAATTTTTTCCCCCTCCCAAGTTGCTAGGAGACTAAGTGCTGAGTGCTTAACCTGGACAAAAGAACTGATAACTTAGTTTTGGGGGAGGGAGAAAAGCTCCCGGAGAGAGCTGAGGGTGGGGGGATCTCGCGGCTCTTTCTTCTTCCGGGGGGAGCACCGATCGGGCCACGGCTGGCTGCTGGAGTCCACGGGTAACGGAGGAGTCTGGTCCTGGGAATTCTACCATCTCTTGGAGTACCCAGGAATTCGAAGTTTCTTCACTGTCCTGCTGGATTTTGAGTGAGCCCGGGTCCCGCCACTGCGGCTTCTCCGACACTGCCACCTCTGCCTGCCGAGGACACCCCCTGCCTGCGGAGGACAGTCCACCGCGCCCGGCTTCCAGCCATCAGCGCCGGAGCTTCCACCGTTTGCCCTCGGGGTTCTTGGTTCTGTTCTACTATTGTTATAATTGCTGTTGGTTGTTTTTTTTTTGTCCTGTTGTATTTACTAGTAAAGGACTGTTATTCCTTTTCCCCATAGCTCTGACTGAAAAGTTTTATTTTTAATCTTCCAAATTATAATAACACGGAGGGAAGGATTCAAATTCCTCATTTCCTAGAGAGGCCTGCCTCTCCATTGCAGACACCTGTCTTTTCAAAACCAAGACATAACCAGAGACAATTCTTTGTTTGAATGGAATTTATGCATCATGTATGAAATGTATGAATATTCAACAGGCTATTGCTTTTAAGAGATAATCCTTTGTTAACAGGGGTCCTTCTTCGGAGCTTTTTTGCTCGGGGAGGCACCCAGACGTCTGTAACTTTGTTTTTTATTGTCTCGTATTGTCCTAACTCTAATTGTTCAATTTTTTACTCTAATTCTATTTTTATAACCATCTTATTTACTATTAAACTTTTAAAATTTTAAAAACAAGTGATTGGCGTTTGTCCTAGGTTACAATGTAAAATGTGCCCAAAGTATGTATTCTATCACCATCTACATGAAATGTTGAAACTAAGTTGTGCACCACTGTTTCCCATGCCCCCTCCCTCCAGACTATCTTCTGTTAATGGCCCATCAATGCCGTCCTGCATGACTCATAGATAACTCTCCCCAGGAGCTATCTCTGTTTAATAGGCAATCAAGGACCCATTACAAAACTGATAAAATGATATCAGTCCATTGTGAGATGCTCCGCCCAGGGGGAGGAGCCAAGCATTCCCACCTGGATATAATCTGGGCCTTGGGACAGCACAGGCAGCCTTACCCACTGGATTCCCAGAGGACAAGAGCTACCAGACCTTTCTGCAAGAACACTGCTTCAACAAGACCACTTCATCTGGACTGCTACCACCACGGTTTCAGGTTTTATTCTGACTCTGTCAGTGATCTTTTGTACCATTGCATGTGTTTTATTATATTTTACTTTTTTTTCCTCTCCTATTAAATTGTTTTTTCTGACTTGGAGTCTCTCGCTGGTTTTGCCTTCAAGCCAGCACAGCGTTTTTCACAGTTTTATTAACACACACTAAAAGAATGGAAAAATAAAGTTGGGGAAAAAAATAAAACAAAACAGAATGAAACTGCAAAAACACTCTTCCCTCCCCCTACAAACTGTTAACTTTCCTACAAAGCAACATAAAGAGACAAAACCTGTAATTTTCAGTCAGTTTCACCATTTGAAAATAGTCTTTCACCAATCTTTAGGAGAGGAGTCTCTCTTAGAGTCATAGATCCCACTGACAACTGAGAACAGTTATCTTGTGGGTTTTTTAACTGTCACAAAAACAGCTGCCCGGGGAAACCTGCTTTCGTGTCCCCTCCCAGGAGCAGTTTTCCTAGCTGCTCATGGGTCATGGGTCTTAGACTCTTGCATGCTGGGGTTGTCACCTTTTAAAGATGAATAACTCCAAAGGCAAAGGATTCTTCATCTCAAGGCACAGAGGACTTCTCATCTCTATCTCTGTTCAAGCATCTTATGGGATTAATATCACTTAGTTCATCACAAACACCTTTGCTCAAATCCACACACAAATCTAAACAATCATCTCCCCAAATGCTTATCTTTCCCATGATTTAAAGGGATAATTTCCATATAAAGTTCATTTCCATGGCTCAATAAGGATGGAATGACAAACTCCTTAACACCCTGTCCCAATAGTCTTTTCACTCTCGCTCCACTGACTTCATGCTGTTTCTTCTTTATGTTCACTCTGTCCCTTTCTTTTCTCTCTCAGGGAAGGGTTAGGCTTTGGAAACTTCATGTTGCCAGGAAAGGGTCAAATCTGCCCAGAGTTTTTTTCTCTCTTGCTGCAGCTCATGGTATTAGATGTTCAAGGCCGAGCTGGGTGCTGGTGAGGGGGGGAAGAACTCACACCAAAAGATCAGAGATCAGAGGACCTGGGCAGTCCGGAATCAAAAGAAAACAGGCAGAATCATAAATGCCTTTTTTGCCCACCCCACAGTTTAAATCACGGTGGGCCCCCGCCCAGCCAGGCCCATAGTTGGTATCAGGAGCCCGGCTGGCGGGCCTGCCTGGCCCCCCTTGCTGGCAGCAGATGGGGCCTGGAGGCACAGCCTGGCCAGGGCCGCTCCTCTGGGCCTGGGTAAGCCCAGCCCCGTCTGCCCGGCCAGGGCGGCAGGGCCCGGCTGACCCCCGGCTGCTGCACGATGTTACCTTTCTCTCTCTGGCCAAAGGGAAAAAGAGGCTGACCTGCAGGAAATCAAGGGTTTTTATATGGATACTGCCTAAAGTCGGAACTGACATTTTTAGTGGTCAAAACAGATGCCAATATTCCAACTAACCCTCTGATAGGTCCCTGTCCTTTCTAAAGCAATTCCCAGGTCCTGACCCAAAAAATCATTCCACATTCCTCTATGACTAAAAAACTAAACTGTGCTAACCCATGACAGTCACTTAGTGCTCTGAGGGAAATTTGGGTAAATTGGACTGGAGACGAAAATACCTCTGTTTCCTCTCCCAGGAAGGTATCAGGTTCCCACATTTCATGTGTATTTCTGCTCTAAGAAGCTCAGTAAAGTGGTATTATCAGACTGTCTCTTCACATTGATTCCTGGCTCAACCATACACAATTCACTCATTAAAAAGACCTCTTGCCATCATTACTAAGTTCCAACTGGAGGTTTGTTACAACTTGTGCGGGCGGGGTCACAGGGTCCTAAAGAGCAACTCACAGCTCTAAGCCCAGGAGCGCAGGATTGTAAGGGCACGACAGTAATGGCATTGACAAAGCAGCGAAGAGACTCCAAAGACTTTTTATTCAGGAGTGAAGGGGTCCAGGGACACAGAATAGAGGTTCAGGGAAGAGAACAGCTTCGAATAGAATCAGGGACGAGAACAAGGAGGGGGCCGAGGGCACAGGGTTATAAACAAGACAAATTGGGCGGTTCTGAGGGTTAAGGTCCAATAGGTGTTGGGGAGGATGAAGCCAGAAAGCCCTATAAATATGACTGCTTAGATTCTGAGAATGTGAAACCTGTAAGTGAGATAGAATTGAAAGCAAGTTTTGATGTTTGAGATGTCCTAGCTACTGGATGTCTGGGAAAACAGTTATATGGCCAGCTGAAGGTTACCTGCAGATAGACCCAGAGGTCAAATGGGATGTTCTGTCTCACCCCCCAATGTATGGTTCATCCCACACCTGTAACCCTCCCCTGAAGTATCAGGTATCTGTAACCCCATTGGCCCAAGTCTTGTTCCAGCCCAACTTGAAGCCCCCTGATAAGGGGGCTGAGAGATTGGCTCTTCCTCTTTGCCTGGCATCTTGTCCCCAGGATCTTCCTCTTGGAATTTCCTCTCCCTACATCTCCCTTCCCCCACTCCATACCTCTCCCTTCCCCCACTCCCTAGGCCTTGCCACGAGTTGCGCCTGGCAACTCTAAGCAAGGCTTCACATCCCTTATAATAAACCTCATCTTCTAAAACCCAACTTCAGAGATCTCTCGTCTACATTCATCCATACCGTCCTGGAGTCCAGCGAAGCAATATCTACAAATAGGGATAGAGAAAAATGGTGCAGACAAGTGGCTAGGAACCAGGGGGACTAATAGGATCACAAGGGTGGGGTACTGTGGCAATACAGAGCCAATGGGGTTCAAGGGAAGGAAGAACATTCTAGGAGGGGTGAATATATGAAGGTGATTTTTGAAAAGAAAGAAAAACAAAACAAAAACAAAAACATGGGGAACAGCCAGAGTCAAACAGCTTCTTCACAGAAATAGTGGTGAATGCCCCATTTATTGAGGGTACACAGGGTTCTTTTATACATATATCATTCTTGTGCACAAGCTGTTCACATGGCATTTTACTACTCGCTATTGGCTAGTGTTATCTGCATAAGCATTCCTTTGCAGTTACCTGTTTACACTTTGTTGAGGGAAAAAGCTGGTTCTCAGGCTCAGTGTCCTGGTTCTCAGGCTCATCGTCCTTGACAGTGCTAAAACAACAGAACTCTCCCAGCATTGTCAGGCCTCTCTGTGTCTGTCTACAAAAATCCTGCTA